>NC_090918.1:3853436-4066193 GCF_040956055.1 Brachionichthys hirsutus | reverse complement strand
CAGGCAAAGGGAAAAAGTGTTTCACGAACTTAAAGGAAATAGTGAATTAAAAACTTTGAGAAACTTTTGCCGCCATTGCAGGGAACAGTGGTCGATGGAGAGACGCGACCCTGATCAGTGCAGAAAACCAGGACTCCACTGCTAACGGGAACAAGCAATCTGAGATTTGGTGAAAAAAACTTAAATGACAATTCATTTGACAATCAGTGGAACCGGGCTCCATCTCTTTACAGCTGAAGGTCAGAGGTCGGGTATGACCCCGAACTCGGACAATTGCTAGAAAGAAAAGGCACACAGCAGGAGACAAAAACAAAGACATCAGCATCATGAAATAGATCCTGACTTTTTATGAACGTCTGTGGTGCCCACAGGGAGACGGCTGGGTTGCTGGGTTGCTGGGTTGCTGGGTTGCTGGGTTGCTGGGACACCAGTGATGTCACACCTCAGGGAGCAGAGTCTCGCCTGGTTTCTGATCCGGGACAACCCACTTGGAGCGGGACAGACCCGCCCCCCCGTCATAGAGCAGTTACACAATGCTCGGAAGGAATGAATGAGCATTGATCAGCTCCGACCCGCGACAAAAAGGTCAAAGGTCAAAATGGACGACGCTTTAGCTCGAGTCTCGCCGGCGCCGCGTGCAGGCTTAGGTTTGGAGCCAACGCGAACTGATCTGCTGCTGGGGAGTTGAACCACGAGCAGACGCCAAACGCACTGACCTTTGATGGCCGACTCCACCCGCTCAAACTCCAGGAAGATCCTCACAGCTTCATCCTCGGGCACGTCCGCAATCTGAGGAGACAGTCGTTTCCGTCGTCATCCTTTTTGATCGACATCCGTCTCTTCCTGCTCCGAAATCCTCGTCTCCCACCTCAAAGATGACACACTTGATCACTTTGCCGTATTTCTCGCACTCTTCTTTCGTCTCCCCCTCCAGATCTTCATCCACCTCTCCTCGGCCCACCATGTTCTACGGAGCAAACGGAGAGCAGGCCTATGAAACGAAGCCAAACGTCACCGCTTCGGACGACGCCACGAGAAATGCAAACTCGTATTAAAAAAAAAAAAAAAAGGTATTACATTCTTGATATCCATGATTCCGATAGCATTTACGCTCCGTAAAACACTCAAACACACAATGTATTCATCGCCTCTTCCTCTTTGACAGTCGGTTTCATTGAAATTGCTGATTTCTTCATGTACGAGTTTTCTGCAGAAGCAAATCCTGAACTTCTGCACGCCGCCGGCACCGGAAGGTCTGCTCTCGCCTCCATTCACGAACTTCTGATGATCGTTCATTACACTTGACAACAAGTTTTATATGCCGGGAAGATTTCACTGTTGATTACACGGAAGCACACACACACACACACACACACACGTACCCGCAGCAGGACCACTTTAGTCGGGTTTTTGAGGATCTCTGTGAGCGGGTTGGCATCCGACTTCTTGGATGAGTCTGCTGGTTGGATGGGAATAGAACCAAAGGTCACACACGTTCGCCTGCTCGACGGTCCGCAGGCTGAATGCATCTGATCAATCGAACCATTTAGAAACGTTTCGTTCCAAAAGACGTTTTTATTCGCCGAGCCAACGTGATATTCATCCTGGCTGGTTGCGTCACATTTGAACATTTCTGAGACGAAAACAGTAGAATTTAACTATGACCTCTAGTGGCCAAATCCAAACACTGCAGCCGGAAGGATTGGAAAATGCGAGACCAACTCGGCTTTTGACGGACACAAACGATCGCTGCTCCAATAAGGTGACCGACTATAAACACAGACGTGAATGAAACACGTGCAAAGACTGAATTAATGCTCAATGGGAAATGAGGCCAACCTGCGAAGCCTCCGCCGGACGTCTCGGCAACACCAGGCTGGCTGGACCCCGCTGCTCAATCACACACGGACACACACACACACACACAGGATGACAGGCAGGGAGGATATGAAGGAAAGCAGCAGGAACGTTTAAAAGTAGAGAACAACAAAAGTGGCGGAGGTAAAACTGAAAATGTGAGGAGGACATTCACAGCGAAGTAAACGGACTGAAGAGAGGACCTACGTTTCTCCGCAGCGTCGCCTATGATGATCTTTCCACCTCTCTTGCTCGTCTTCTCCACAGACAGCGCCGTGCTGAGGCCCTGCTCGTGCTTCCCCAGGCCCTGGCCTTCTTTGAATCCGTACTTCTGCATGATCTTATGGGCCACCGTACCTCTGTGGGAGGTAGAGATAGAGAGAGATTTAAAAACAGCCAGATTCAGAAGATAATAAAGTTGTTAGTCTGATGTCGTTGGTGAAACCAGCCGATGCTCTATTGCCAATAGCTAAAGAGCATAAAAAGATCAAAGAAACTTTTTGCTTCCTGAAGATGTGCGCTCTTTATTTTGGTAGTTGGTGTTTACGTAAATAGAAAACCGTATTCGCTATCCAAAGATCAGTCAACATGGTGCGAAACCAAGTACGGGACTGCACCAAAAACGGCTGGCAGCCAATGAGTTAATCAATATTATCAATAGTAATAGCAGTGCGTGTGTGTGTGTGTGTGTGTGTGTGTCCGCTTCCCACCCACCCCATGTTGGCCAAGAAGGAGCTGGTTGGCACGGGGGGCGATCGCGGTCGATCGGAGTCCTCGTACATCGGTGGAGGAATGGCGGCCTTTGAGCCTCTGGCAGGATGACCTTCATCCTCGTAGGGGAACGAAGAGGAGCCTGAAATGGTGGAGCCAGAGAAGCACCGAGAGAAACGCAACCGGATTGGGTTTCAGCTCCGTCTTTATCGGAGCGCACATTTTATCCTGTTGCTACGTCATCTACCTGCGCGGCGTCTTCCCACCACTATAAGTCCACTGCACTTTAATCTGTATATTTTGCCTCCACTTTTTACCTTCTTGATGTTAAATACACGTATTTAATGAATTAACGCTGCCCCCTGTTTAGAGAACGGCATCCCAGAGGGGCTGAACTTCATTACAATGATGAAGAACTCGGAGATTCAGATGGAATTAATTCGTACATTTAACGTGACGTTCCAGAAACCATCACAAAAACGCTCCAGATTACGTTTTGCTTATTTTTTCATGGATTTGAAACCGAGATCTTTTAGTTTTTCTTATGTTGATGTTTAAAAACCAAAAACCACTTAAAATGACGGGTCATAAAACTTACCATCCCTGTCCACAAGCGAAGACGGGGGCGCGATAGCAGCTCCGCCCATACCTGGGGAGACAAAGAGTTTGCGTTTTGGATTAAACATCGTAACGGTGACACGTGGATACGTCAAATTTACAAAAATACTCGATGTGTTTCCGTTCCTCTTGGGCATAAATCAAAAGCACGCGAAGCTCATTCAGAGAAGAATACGTCTGCCTGAAATCGCAGAGGGATTTCCCTCAGCATGCTTTAGTGTTGTTTTGTATCAAATTAGCACCCAATATGATGAAAGCATCTGGTCCTCAGGCGACAAACCCTGATTCAGGTTCAGCACCGATGAACTATGGAACTCTCTGAGCACGGCATGTTTAACATATAAACGTATTTTATTCATGTATAAAAACAACCGAGCATTAAGATGCTCACCTCGTTTCCTCTTCTCTTTTTCAAACTCTTCCTCTTCATCCGAGTCACCCTCCGTGGGGAAGCGAGAGAAACCGCTCGGAGCTCCGCCGTCGTGTCTCTCTTTTCTCCTCCTGCAACGCGCCGAGTTCAAGCGTCAAGAGTTGTGCGTTGCACAAATAACCACAAATCCAGAACCCCTTTCTGGGTCCCGCTTCATCAACAACCCCCAGAAGCCCTTTCGGCACCAGTCAGGGATACGCTCACCGGTTTAGGAGACGAACAGATCGTTCGGGCCTTACTTTTCTCTCTCCTCTATCTCCTTCTGCCGCTCCTGCTCCCTCTGCCGCTGTCGTTCTTCTCGGTGTCGCTTCATCACCTTCTCATAGTCGTTGGGGAACATTGGATCGTACTCATCGGCCAGAGGGATCAGCACGTCGCCAGAGGAGAAAGCACTCGGCGCCGCCTCCTGAGGGACACGCGACATTACAGCGGACCGGCGAGAACATCATTTAATATTAGTATAAATAACGTAATATATTGTTTTTCAACAAATACTAATAATGACTTCCACCATATTAACTCAGCACACACTATTCTTAATATATTGCTTCATATACAGTACTCCCTCGATATAAGGCGGTTCATCTTCCGCGACGTCGCTGCTTCGCGGAGTTTTAATGCAATGTTTCAGATTTTATTTTTTGCGCTTGAACGCGCCTTGAAGTGAAGCAAGGACGAAGGCGCGGTCGGAGGAACTGTGAAATCCGCACGAGTTGCTATTAATAACTTCTCATGTGTTCAACCTCGTAGGTTGATCATTAAAATTAAATTTGTTATTTCTAGAAGCTATCATGTTTATTTGTTAAGCGTTTGTTTAATAGCGCTCTTATTCTCTGTGTAAAAAGAGGCTTTTATTTTGTAGGAGCATAAACGTCACGTCCCTTTTGGGTTTTGTTTCTTCCTGTTGATACATGTAGCCGCTGCCGTTCCGCTGTGCTAAGCTATCCAATAAAGCAGCATGAGAGGCTAAAGACAGCACGAGTAGAATATTTGTTCTTCTGCACTCCAAGCTGCTCTTTCCTCGACCTGCACGCCTTAACATTATTAACAGAAAAACGTTTACTGTACGTACTGTATATTTGTATTTCTCAAACAAATGTTTAGTTCTGAAAAGGTTCTGATCTTTGGTTTCATTCTATAATACTGAAACAATCTATTTAGATTAATGCCTGACTGTTAAACGTGTGTAAAGTGTGTGGTGAGGGGTTTTACAGCCTTAAAACATTTATCTACATGTATAATAATTGTAAAAAAATAAAGATGACTACATTGTGGATTTCACTTATTGCGGGTTGTTTTTGGAACGTAACCCCCGCGGGAAATGAGGGACTACTGTAATGAACTTTACAGATTCTAGCAGCCGTTTTCTAAACCCAGAAGACCCAAACCGATGACACGATTCACTCACACAGACCTTGATCCCGACGGCCGAATGCGGAGGAGTGTCTGTGATCTGCCTCTCGTCACTGGAGCCTCCTCTCTTCAAATCGATGACCGGAGCCAAGACGGTGGTCTGCTTCATCCGCTGGGTCTACGTAGGAAAGCACAACCGTTAGACGTTACAGCTGCACCGGAACAGACCCCGCTATAGTTAGGATCAACTGCAACGGGGTTTCCCTTCCCCCTCTCACGCAGTGATATCGATCTGTGATTTATTGGGAGGCTGCATTGCACGCACCTTGGCCTGGGTCAGAGCCGCCTTCTTCACCTTCAGCTGCGACTGCAGCAGCTTGAAGTTTTTGGACCAGCCTTCGGTCTTGGACTCGCTGGCGCCGACGCCGAGGTCATCATAGAGCGACATTCCTGCCCGTCAGCCGCTGCGTTTCCTTCAAACACGGACACAAGTTTCATCCCGAGACGGTCCGAGCGGGCCTTTTAGCATCTTCGGGATCACTTCCCAACATGGTTCGAACCCGGCTACTGTAACCTGATAGCAGCCGAGCCCAGAAATAGTTTCACCTTTTAAACAAAGAGCAAATTAAACGCAACAAAATTTACCGAAGCAGTAAACTATCTGTATCCAAGAAGACAAGTTGAAATCGATTAAGTACTGATTTAGCTAACCTCGGCTAATGCTAACATAGCTATTTAAAGCTAATTTTCCCTTTCTAAGTGAATTATAAGATGATTAAATACCCTTTTGGTTCGATTTCAACATACCGGTTCGATAAATACCTGGATATTAACTGCATAAAAGTGTCTTCAACATAAAAACTGCACGATTGACGAAGCCTGAGCTCTTCGACATACGAGGCGGAAAACTGCACGACAACAGAACTAAGCGCGACTATTTGCTGTTGCGCCATCTAGCGGCAGGAAGACTTCCTCCTTCCTATGGGTTGGATGGGGACGCTTCGTTGTGCAAAATAAATAAATAAAATAAAATCGCAACATCTCTGTTCCAATAAGATAACATATATAGATAATGGAACAATTCAAATATGATAAGTAGAATTAAATGTGCCTCCTTGCGTTTAGAACTACAAACGTGACGTTCCCAGTCACCCGCATTCGGAAAACATCCGGGGTGTGGACCAATCGGAAACAGAGTGGCGCGAAGTAGGGGCGTGTTTTTTGTGTATTAAACAATCACGTGATCCACCATGATCCGCCCATTGCATATCATTACGCGTAGGATCGGCAGTGAAAGTGAAAGCCAGTGACAGAACGCGACGCAGTGATTTCTGCCGGTTGAGATTCATTCCGGGTCTCTGAAGAACCGTCAGATGGATCTGGGTCCTACTTTGTTCTGTGTTCTGATGATCTGTCTGCGTGGAGCTCGGTGCTGTGGTGAGTCCAAAGGAAACGCACCCCACTTCAGGAACGTGTACAGCATAAGGAATCTGTATGGTCAGGATTCTACTAAATATTGGTAAACACACTGTCTGAGTAACAATTATTGAATAAGTAAGTCTAGGTAGTATAAAGCATGTTCTGGAGTTACAGTAAATAAATAAGTTCATTTTTGCTGTAATATGTTTAGGGTTGCCAAAAAAAAGCATATTAAGATTCCTCCTTCATAAGCGAAACCGCTTCCACGAGTTTTATTGTCCGTTCCTTCTCTCTGATTTTGTTGCTTTTGCCCATCAGAAACTAAAATAATCTCAGTTCTTGTTCTTCTTTTTGTTCTTCTTCTTCTTCCAGATAAAGTCAATTTTCCATGCCCAGAAATCCCTATTATGGATCTAACCGAACCTCCACCGAGGACCTGCTTCCAAATGAACGACCGTTTCCGTTACATGTGTGTGGACGGTTACCTGAGGAAGGCAGGGAGCTCAGGTCTCACCTGGTGCAGGCCGATTGGCAGCGTTCCACAGTGGACGCCAGTCTCCCTTCAGTGTATACGTGAGATGTTGCTCTTTGCCCTTATGAGATCCACTAAGGAGGAAAGTTCAATCTCGACTGAGACGAGCTTTCAAACCCAAACATCGTGCGGCATCTCCACACATCACAGTTTCTTACGGTTTCATGCCCTTCATTTTCCCGTTGTATTATTAGTATTAAATTGTGTCTTTTTTTTTTTTATACAGGCATAAAGAGAAGGGTTGCTCAAAGAGAGGGCAAATGAGTAATGACGAGCGTCATGGTTACACAAACCTTAAGCAAAATAATCAAATTCAACAGCCGAAAACAGCGACAGCGTATTTTCATGTTGTCTGTATGAATACAGCATATATATATATATATATATATATGACAGTTTAATCTTCTGATAAAGTTCTGCCTCAAGCTGCTGATGATGATTCAGAGAGGCCTTGAGGAAATGGAGGAACATTCCAAACAGAGAGGAGGATGTCATCTGCATACGATGAGATGTACAGTACTGGGTTCTAATGTAGCCTGGGTCTCAGTCTGAGCTGCACACACACTGTGTGTGTGTATATATATATAGGCCTCCTAAAGTTATGAACTTTTTACATTAAGACAAAATGTACGTATGTTTGTTCATAATTTCAGATGAAAATACATTTTAAAACCATTCGCTGTGTTTCAGCTGAT
Organism: Brachionichthys hirsutus; assembly: GCF_040956055.1. Lineage (NCBI taxonomy): Eukaryota > Metazoa > Chordata > Actinopteri > Lophiiformes > Brachionichthyidae > Brachionichthys > Brachionichthys hirsutus. Next base: position 4,058,578 of record NC_090918.1, on the reverse strand, counting down.
CCAAGGAGAACCACAACGCAGCGACCAAACGCCACAATAACAAGTAAGTTCATATGTATATATATAAAAATCAGATGAAAATGGTGCTGACTGTTACAGGAACACTGACTCGTTCAGTCACGCCATTTTAAATTCAGCTTATTATTTCCTGAATTCAGTAGTGCCGATATGTGCGTGTGTGTGTGTGTGTGTGTGTGTGTGTGTGCGTTTGCATGATGTTAGAATAAACCACGTCGGAAGCTCCAGAGTCATTTTTCAAAGTGCTGAACCTGAGTGGAATAAAAACTGATGTGTTCATTCCAGCTTGTTCTGTTTTCTTCCTCTCGTTCCTGCTCTGTGACAGAGTTTCACCCTTGCTCATCCACACACACACACACTCACACACACACACACACACACACACACACACTCAATGTGATTAGCTGTTTTTCCCGATGACCTCATTCTTAAAGCCTTCGAGTTTTGAAAAAATATCTCTTTGTGTACCTGATTCCAAATGCATTGAATTTATTTGCTGCTTTGATTCTTTAATTAGGAAATGAGCTAACTCGTGTCTGCGTGGGTTCTCTCCGGGTTCTCCCCCGTGTCTGCGTGGGTTCTATCCAGGCTCTCCCCCGTGTCTGCGTGGGTTCTATCCAGGTTCTCCCCCCGTGTCTGCGTGGGTTCTATCCAGGTTCTCCCCCCGTGTCTGCGTGGGTTCTATCCAGGTTCTCCCCCCGTGTCTGCGTGGGTTCTATCCAGGTTCCCCCCGTGTCTGCGTGGGTTCTCTCCAGGTTCCCCGGTCTCCTCTCTCCTCCAAAAACATTGATTTGATCACTTCCCGTTGTCTGTAGGCGTGAGTGAGTGGTTGTCTATGTATGTGTCGCTCCGCGATGTGCTGGCGACGCGTCCAGGGTGTATCTGTATCTTTGCTGACTCAGTACTTCTGTAGCGCATGAGTTACAGTCAGACGTCCAACCATAAATCAAAGGACTTTCTTCCACAGCCGTTGTACTGATGGTCGAAGAAGATGTTTATTTGTAGTAGACGTAGTACTCATTTATGTTCTTACCAGCAGCAGTCCTCACCAGCCGACAGGGGACGGAGAGTATCTCAGCTTCGGTTGCTACGGAAACAGGCTCCACCTCCTCTGGTCGCTGGTCGGATGGCTCGCAGGGTAAATCGCACGCTGTTGCCTTTGACTCGTCTGCATCGGGCCAGAGTTTATTGTTTGCTTCCAACCAATCACAGGATGCGGATAACATTACGTATTGATCCAAACAAATCACTTACCGAAAGACATAGATTTAGAAAATAGGTGATGAAAACACAGAAAATATAAGTTTACACGAATAGGCAAGTGAACTATTCAAAATAAATGACATCTATTAAGTTAATAAAATGAAGTCTTAATTATTGATTTACAAAATAACAGTTGCTGCAGAATTAATTTTTTTGAGAGACTATCCTTGTACCATTTAGTACTTTACAAACCAACAATTGGATTGAATTAGAATTTAGAATGTATAACAGAGGGAAGCATCTACTGAACATAGTGGGCGTAATAAAGCCGTAATAAATGTTTGAGTTGAACTGAACCGTTTCAATCAGTTTGCTCCCTTCACTGACCAATTCAAACACGCTAGACTCGCTAACGGTGGCCCAGTGGTCGGCGCTGTTGCCTCACAGTAAGAAGGTCACAGGTTTGAATCCGACCTGCGGCCTTTCTGTGAGAAGTGTGCACGTTCTCTCCCGTGTCTGCGTGGGTTCTCTCCGGGTTCTCCGGCTTTCTCCCACCTCTGAGAACATGCAAATTAGGTGAATTGGTTCCGCTACTTTGTCCGTTTGATTATTGAAGATAATCTTTAATAAGATATTATTTGGGTGAAATTTGGTGGCTATTAAATGAATGATATGTAATGAAGATTCATTCATTCATTCGTCTTGCAAACCTCTTTGTCCGTTACCGGGTCGTGCTGGAGCCTATCCCAGCAGGCCAGAGGCAGCGTACACCCTGGACAAGCTGCCAGTTCATCACACAGCCTGTAATGAGCAATAATAAAGGATTAATCATAATTAAGCAATTTAAAATGTTATTAACAATGTTATTAACATTAAGAATAAATGTGGGGGCACCACCCTGGAATCAGAGTAAATAGCCGTTACCGTGAAGTCCGAGATAAAAAAAAAGATCGATTTATTTATCTTAAAATGATTCGGGTGGCAGAGACTCTGATAACTGACCTGTCTTTTTTTAGGTTTCGCCAAGGCAACCAGCGCAACCGCCGGGACATCATCAATGATCGCCCAACTTTCACACAATAGCACAGATCGGCTTCACATGCCCGGTAAGCTTTCACATCGTCATGGAAACGATGACCGTTTTCCTCCTCAGGTGGAGCCGGTGGCATTAAGATCATGGAACATTTTGTACGTCTCCTTTTTGCCAGAGCTGAGCAGCACCACAACAACTTTGATTGTTGTGGTGTCCCTTTTGATTGTCTGTGCTCTGATCGGAGTCGGCCTCGTCTGTCATCGAAGGTGAGTGACAAAGACTCAGACGCGAGCAGCTGAGATGCCACACCTTTTATAGACGCCTCAGCTTTAGGCTGCTGAACTACTGTTATCTGTGTTCTCCTATTCAACCTAAATTCCCGTGTGCTTGCGTTTCCTCCAGGAGGCCAAACCGCAGCAGGACCCAGCAGCCAATGGAAGAACAGATACCGATGAACCAGGCTCCAGCAGCTCAGCTGTAGGAGCCTGCAAATGAACAATTGTGAAGTAAAAAACAAGTTATGTCCGCGTGTTGACCCCCCCCCCCCCTTAAGCCTCCCCGGCTGTTTGCTCCTAATTTGGAGAACTAATTCTCAGTCTGTGTCGCCTCACACAGAACATGACATCTTCCTACTATAAAATACCAATCAGCACGACTGCTATTGAAATGTTTAAAACGATTATGCATGATTTTTTAGCTCTACTGTCCCTTTGTGTAAATAAAGATGTATTTTTTTACAAATATTTAAGATCTCAGTGACTTGTTGACAGAAACAAAACCTTCGTGGCGTGCTCTACGAGAACGATCTCATCTCCAGAGGTTGGCTTTCCGTGGACTCCCCCGCTGTGAAAGTTAAGCTAAATATCTCGTCAGCAACAAGTCGAGACAAGACTTACTCCAGCGCTCGAAACGAACATCTGTTCACAAACACCCAATCTGTGCAGCTGACTCTATTAATCCCGTGGGAAGGCTCTCATTGAGTTAACCTGATGTAAACATAGTTGATCTAATATGACATCCAGTTCTGACTGAAACACCTTAACTCAGAATAAAGTCAGGACACAAATGTCTTCAGCCAAACAACGCCGACGTCTTGGCGGACTTTATTAAAAGCCACTTACAAAATACAGCAAGGCCTCGTTGATTCTGGAGAGAATGGTCCCAAAAATGTTTTTACGCAGCACCTCAATCCGATATTACAAATATCCAACTCTGATCTTCTCCCAGAGCAAAATAAACGTTTCAACAAACGTTTCAAACAGAACATTTGATAAAAGGAATATCAGATTCCTTTTCCATGGATTTCAGTCCGTTTTTCAGTCAGATTTATCTTGAAGACAGGCAGCAGTATTAAAAAAAAGGCAGAAACATCATGTGGTCGATGGGGGGGGCAAATCTTCCTGGGATTTGAGCCATTGAAAGCACATCGTCAGCCATGAGGAAGGCGATTGGCCCGACGTGAGTCCATACACACCTCTCGCACAACGGGCCTCCAGCGGACACCCCGTCAGTCTGGACGGACAAACGGGGACAACAAGCAGCGTCTCAAAGGGGTCAGAAACTGTCCTGTTCTATTCACACCTGAGAGACAAGCTGGAGAAGAATCTTACGTCCATCTCAGAGGTCATTAGAGGTGATCTTACGTATTTCATCGTTTTTTTGCAAATGATGAAGGCCGAGCCAGGTGTGATGCAGTTGGGACAGTCCTTGACCTTGCAAGGGAGCGGCTCGCCCGCTTTCATCAAGGGGCTGGGCATCTGCGACTTAAAGGGATAGTCCTGGGGATGATGAAATAGGGGGAGACGATTCAAACTGGAGGGTCGTTATGAGAATATTGTGTGTCGAGTGCAGCGGCCTTCAGATCGGTTCAAGCTGAGGACCATTGACTTTGTCCCAGCAAGCCCCATCTGTCTCCACGGTGATGAAGACTGCTGGTGGGGAAAGCTTAGGTAAGCTTTCAACTTACCCAAGACCATGCAAACATTTGATTAGAGCCGCACATCTCGAATAAACCGATTAGAGCCGCACATCTCGAATAAACCGATTAGAGCCATACATCTCGAATAAACCGATTAGAGCCGCACATCTCGAATAAACCGATTAGAGCCGCACATCTCGAATAAACCGATTAGAGCCGCACATCTCAAATAAACCGATTAGAGCCGCGCATCTCGAATAAACCGATTAGAGCCGCGCATCTCGAATAAACCGATTAGAGCCGCACATCTCGAATAAACCGATTAGAGCCGCACATCTCGAACAAACCGATTAGAGCCGCACTTCTCGAATAAACCGATTAGAGCCGCACATCTCGAATAAACGGATTAGAGCCGCACATCTCGAATAAACCGATTAGAGCCGCACATCTCGAATAAACCGATTAGAGCCGCACATCTCGAATAAACCGATTAGAGCCGCACATCTCGGATAAACCCGACTAGAGCCGCACATCTCGAATAAACCGATTAGAGCCGCACATCTCGAATAAACCGATTAGAGCCGCACATCTCAAATAAACCGATTAGAGCCGCACATCTCGAATAAACGGATTAGAGCCACACATCTCGAATAAACCGATTAGAGCCGCACATCTCGAATAAACCGATTAGAGCCGCACATCTCGATGAAACCGATTAGAGCCGCACATCTCGAATAAACCGATTAGAGCCGCACATCTCGAATAAACCGATTAGAGCCGCACATCTCGAATAAACCCGATTAGAGCCGCACATCTCGAATAAACCGATTAGAGCCGCACATCTCGAATAAACCGATTAGAGCCGCACATCTCGAATAAACCGATTAGAGCCGCACATCTCGAATAAACCCGATTAGAGCCGCACATCTCGAATAAACCGATTAGAGCCGCACATCTCGAATAAACCGATTAGAGCCGCACATCTCGAATAAACCCGATTAGAGCCGCACATCTCGAATAAACCGATTAGAGCCGCACATCTCGAATAAACCGATTAGAGCCGCACATCTCAAATAAACCGATTAGAGCCGCACATCGCAAATAAACCGATTAGAGCCGCACATCTCGAATAAACCGATTAGAGCCGCACATCTCGAATAAGCCGATTAGAGCCGCACATCTCGAATAAACCGATTAGAGCCGCACATCTCGAATAAACGGATTAGAGCTGCGCATCTTCGTGTGCCGTCTGTTAGCGAGATGACACAAAACGCCGTTGACGGTTCTTGTCAAAATGTCGGGACGCTTACCAAGAACAGTACATTCCATTTTGCCGATGATCCAGAAGATATCCTGGATTCTGGATGGCTTCTAAGCAACATTGCATCCAATATGCACTATCAAGCAAAAGTTATCTTCTGGATCAGATCCAGAATCAGGTCAGGAAAAAATATGACATTTTAACATTAAAACCATTTATGGATTCAAGAATCATTTAGAAACACATCAACTCTGATTCAGTTTTACTTTTCATGTTGGTGTATAAAGATACCAAGAACAATCTAGATCCTTTTGGTGCTAATCCAGATCACCATGTGGACGGTGTAGATCCAGTTAGGAGGGGAACGAGCTGCTCGGTTTTAAAAATATCCAGCTTTCTTTCTTTGTGTCTCAGGTTTTATCGTTTATTAGAAGTCGGACGAGGATCAGACGAGCGACTTTGTCTTACCCCAGCCATCGTGAGGATGTGATGAATGGCCTTAGTGATGATCAGGGTAGTCCTGGCCCGGGTCACTGCCACATACAGCAGGTTCCACTCGTCCTCAGGAACCTTATCTGAGCAGCAGCGGAGAGGGAAGATCAAATATTAATCAGGAATAATGACGTTGATTAAATCGATCTTCTCCCACTTTGTTTTAAACATTCTGACAAGTCATCGAGATATATTCACCCTCATCTCAGTCACACCAACAGGGCTCATTTACAAAGAGGAACGTAGCCGAATATGCTGGAGGTGGCCAGCAGTAAGAAACAGAGTGGCAGAGGGACGGGACGAAAAAGCTGCAAAGCAAAATAGAGGTCGAGAAGAAACACGCACCAAATGAGAAGTTCGGACTGAACTCCTGGTTGTGTCTCGCGCAAGGAAACTTGGTAAAGTCATTGGTGACCATCACAGTGTCAAACTCCAGACCTTTGGCCTTGTGGACGGTTCCCATGATGAAGTCTGGAACAGATCGACAAGCAAGTCAAGGAGAATGACTCCACAAGAGAACAGCCGAAAAGGATCCATTTATTAGTCAGGTGGCGCTGTTATGCAAATGAATCGAACAGGAAGGATGTTTGTAATAAATAATTCCAGACGACGGTTAATAGAGTTCCTTTTTCTGCACTTTTTAAATGCATTCCTAAACTCAGAAATCCTTCAACTGCATTTAAAAACAGGAAACACGTGGACTGAAAAGTCCTTCCTGTTACCATTACACTACGAACAACAAATTAAGAGCAGAAAAAATTACTCTTTTATAGGTTAGTAAACCCGATGACTTTGCATTTTTCCAACTTTTAATGAATCCCATAAAAAGTTTGCAAAAAATCTCACACTGAAAATTACACCAATGACGTAAAAGCGTCCCAATTATTTTACTAAATGACCGAGACTCGGAAATGAAAGGAAGATTTCCTACGCAGCGACTCGGTAGAAAAATGTTTGGTGCTGGGGAAGGAAGGAAAAAGTAGACCTGTGCATGTCTGAGAATTCTAAATGCAATTTTAGACATAAAATAGCGTTGTACGGTAAAATTAGAAATGAAGTCGTGGCCATAACAGTCAGCTCGACCTGCTCTGGGGTCAAACCGGACATCAGTAGTAAAGGCCTCGTCTGAAGTCACAGACTGCAGAATTTATTTTCCTTACCTGCGTTGTTCATGTCGTTTTCATAGCAACTTTCCAGGCGGGTCACCAGTTCAGGGATGCGACCTCTGTATGCTTCAACAATCCTCAGTTTGGCCTCCAGCTCCTTGTCCTCAGTTTGTGTGACGTACGTCTTCAAAGCCCAGAAGGAATGATCCGTCTTCTTGGCAAATGCACGAATAAATGGATCTTTGATGTCTAAATGCAAAAGAAAATTCAGTAAACGTCTTTTTTTAAAGGCCACAACTGACTGAATATCATTGGGAATCTCACATCTGGGTTTTTGGCCCTGCTCTTTTGACGTTCTGGAGTCCGGCATCAGATGCCAGATGTCCAGGATCCTGTTCAGGCCAATGCTTTCAACACCCTGCATGAATGATGCCAGTCAAAATTCAAATACCAAATATAATAAATGTAAAACGTTATTTACTCAAGCCCTTCTGATTGGTCCAGTGTGATGGATTTCAAGAGACATGCTTTTATTGGTCTATAAATCACCTAAACCTCGGAATATCCCGGTTTCCGTAGCACAGAAAGAGCCTCTTATACCTTTCCCAAGTCAAACGCTAGCTTTAGACGACACCTTTAGGTTTTAGTGGTGATACTTCCTGGAAAATGATAGGCGGACCCTTCCTGCTGGACGCCGTTACACGTAATGCTGCTGGTTACAATGCAAGATGGCGCGACAGCATCCCCGCGTTTGTCCGCAGCAGCGAGCTAGCTTAGCGTTAAAGGCAACGGCTCGCCTGGCCCTGCGTGGGTTTCCTCCGCGTATACTCACTCCTATGAAGTGGAGCCGGCAGCGGGCGTTGGCGTCAATGACTCGGACCGCTTCGTTGAACACGCTGACGTTGCATCTCGACAAGATGGCCGTCTTCCCGCGGCAACGGCTGACGCCTGTCCTAATGTCTGCCATAACACCCTCCGCAGTCTCGTTGCACACGCCGCCTACAGGATAGGCGACGTTCTCGTTATCGTATGATGTGAACGTCCATCTCCTGAGCGGCTAGAAAGCTTTTGCGGTATTGACCTTGTTGTTTTCCTCCCACCAGGATCTTTTCCACTTTCTTGCACACTGTAAGGATGGTGGAGCCCACATAGGCGATCTCCGACCCGAACCGAAAGCTCTGGACAAAAACAGCAGGGACGTTTATTTAGCCTACGGACAAATTAGACAGATGTTCGGTGCCACAATTTCTCTAACAAAGTCAAATATTGTTGATTTTCCACTATGTGAAATTCTCCTTTGGCTCGGAGCGGTGATAAATGCGGATTAATCAGCCGCTGCTTTTTCCTTGTCCAAACGATCAGAATTACTCATTGAAATGTGAAACATTTAAAGTTCTGCTTTGGCCAAATCATGGCTTGATCTTTGAGAGAGAAAAAAAAAAGGCTGAATCAAAAATTTTCATTCAACCCCAAAAAATTCAGCAGAAAAATTACATTCAGAGAATTGTGGATTTTTCCTGTGGGGATGTAATCAAAAAAAATACTTTACACATTTTTATGCATTTGTTGCCCGGGGTTCATGGAGTAGCAAAAGCAGGAAAAAAACAGCAGTTGGGGGTTTAAATTCTAGACTGAATTCACAGGCTACAGAGTTCACTTCCCTTCTGTTCGCTGTTTCTATGATTCAAACGTTACCCGTCTGTTTATGGAGTTGCACGTACCTGCGTCAGGTAGTAGATGTGTGTGTGGCCCACGAGGTTGAGGGCATTGACCGCTCCTCTGAAAGTGTAAATCTGCTGATGAGGATCTCCAACAAGGATCTTCCCACAACGCTGAGGCAGGAGAATGTCCAAGATGGCTGGGAAGGAGGGAACGTCGTCGAGGGAACGTAAGGACAGGCTACGCCGTTAAACAGCGCCGCGCGCGACACATCCTCACCCGGGGTGCAGTCCTGGGCCTCATCGATGAAGAGGACGTCATACTGCTCGGACAGGTTTGGCTTTGGGCTCCGGAGCTGCCACAACTTCAGGTAACCTGGGAATGAGAGGTTCACCTGCGTGACGGTGATTCTCCCACCAGAGTCGCTCCCAGTGATTCTCAGAGGACGTACCGTCGTGGGTCATGTGGAAGGCGTCGTGCTCCTTGGCATTTAGATCCTTCATTTTATTCCAGATCTTCTGTGCATCGCTGACGAACAACTAGGGTTTCACAATAAAACACAAACTGCTGCTCACGCCCGATTTGATATTTATTAACCCCACAAGTATGTGTTATATACGGAGTTAATGTGCCATACTGGTTTTTCCTTTTCATCGATTGGCTCCGGCTGGTCCTTCGTGCTCACGCGGTAGCCGGGCACGTGTCTGATGCCGATGGTCCGGTCCGTTGAAGCCATGAAGGCGTTGAGCGTTGTGGCCACCACTTTGGCTTTGGCGTAGCCACCGCGGCCTTTAGGCAGAACGGAATTCAGGGCGAAGGGCTTAATGCCGAAGGTCAGCTTCTGATGAATTTGGTAACTGCCGAAAAAAAAGATCAGAGAAGAGCGAAAAAGATTAGCGGTTTCAAAATAAGACGACGCACATTTCAAGAATCAAAAACGCATCAAAACGACGAGTGTTCGGGAATAAGAACGTAGCTGTAGTCACACGGGGAAGGAGAAACAGTGACCAAGTTCCAGCCGTGATGATCGGACGACCGAATAATGAACGAAAGCATCCGAGCGGCGTGCCGATTCTCACCTCTTCCCGATCTCGCTAAAGGCCAACGAGTGGACCGTCTTGCAGACCACGTTTTTGGGGAAGCGCCGCTGTGCCTCAGTGGCCACCGACCTGTTGAAGGCCACATATAAGAACCGGAGGTGTGGCCACTGCTCGGCGTACTTCACCAGCGTCGTCGTCTTTCCTGTACCTGTGGCGGACGGCAGCGTTAAGCGACGTGCAGGCGGGCCGACGCGGCGCACGGAAAACTGCCGGCCGACCTTCTAAAATCTGCTTTCCAGTCTCAAAAATGAGAAATGAAAAGCCTTCCAGCTGGTGTTGAGGAGACACGCGGTATTTATATCAGTCACAGATAAAAAAACAAATGGAAGAGCTTTCGGATTGTCTTTTCCTCTGCATCGTTTGTTCCCGCGTGTTCCCGCAGAACTGGAACAACCTCACACAAAAGTTGGGACCGCGGTTCCACGAGTCGTACCTGCGAAGGCCACGATCTTGACCACGTGGTCTTCCAGGATGTCATGGCTGAGGATCTGCTGCTGTTCCCGAGTGAGGCGAATCTGAGGCCGCCTAGCAGGAAAACAAATAAACCTCTGCTGAAACAAATCACTTCAGTCCGGTTCCTATTGGCTCTTCGGCACACGACCGGCAGGAAGTAGAGGAGCCGCCCAAACGTGAACGAGCCGTCCGTAATCCGTTTTGTGCGCGCGTCCCCTGTTGGTTCCTCACCTGCTGTGAGCAGACGTGACAGCGAAGGGGCCATTCTCCATCAGGTGAAGAACGTAGTAGATGTTGTAATGCAACCTGGCCGAGCCGGAAACACGGAGGAATCAAGAGAGGACGGCGGCGACGGGAAACAGACGCGCGCCGGCCGCCGAGGCGCTCACCTGCTGCTGATCTGGACGCTGTTCCACTTCAAGGCGAGCAGCATGGTGGCCATGTGGCTGAGGTACTCGGTGACGGCGGTGCGCGACATGCAGCCGGCGAGCAGCGACACCAAGACCTCGACGTCCTCAACGCTCTCGCTGAGGAGCAGGATGACGGCCATGGCCGCGTACGGGTTGGGACCCTGCGGATCAGACCCGCCCGATTAGGCAGACGCTAAACCCGCACGGTGATCGGAGGAGTTGGGATTCACACCTCCACGCCGAGGCTGAAGTTCTTCTGGACGTCAGGAATCCGTAGCCTTATCGAGGCCTCGGCCATGGGGAAAAGACGATGCGCCCGGACGCGTTCCAGAACGTGCTCTGGCCTCACTCGTTCTCTTTCCTTATGCTGAGCCATCAAGCTGCCCGAAACACACGAGAGACAACACGAGTAACAGCGTCCCATACTTTGATTATTATTGATCCATCTACCGGTAAGACAAGGAGACGATGCGAGACATTATTCAGCCCTGTTACCAAAAGATCAGCAATACATTTACAGCGAGCACGGCAGAGGCTTCCTTCGTTTTAGGGATTCCAGTTAGGAAAAAAGAACAACGTCGTCGCTTTAACCGTGCACATTTATTGTGTTTCCGTTTTTAAGACGACAGACATCGGCTGCCATGAACAGATCCTTTCTAGATTCTCGCATGTCTTTTGTAATTGATGTAATTTATTGTCATTCATTGTCATTTTGCATCTGTGGTGTGATTTATTTTAAATTTATTGTGAGTTTGCATCTGTGGTGTAAAATTATTTTTATTTTTCTAATGTTATTTTGCATCAATTGAGTAATTTAATATTGGTTTTATTGTTATTTTATTGGTATTGTTAATTGTTGATGATTTATGTACTAACGACTTTCAACGGAAACAAGACCGCAAGGGCTTTTTAGAAATGCTCCTCTTAGACAGGATGTTTGACTGTACTTGTACTCTAACATTCTATCTAATAAATATATTCATCATCATCACAGACATGTGATATATTCGCACCGTAACTCACACGACAAGCTGTCGCAGGCTGTGCTCCGACGACGCTGGACTGATTACGAGACTCTCCCTCAGGATGCTGAAGACCTCCCGGACCGCGGCCTCCTCCCTCATCATGTAGCGGTAGTATCGTTTCTTGAAAGGAACAAACTACGCAGCGGAGCACAAACACACGACGTGCACGTCAACCGAGCTTTCATCTCCCGCTCGTTTGTATCCTCACTGCCAGATCGACGACGACGCAGGATTCGTTCCTTCGGAACGTCTCGCTTTACATAGCGGCGACTCACGCCCCCCGCCCCTCTGCTAACGCGACCCAACCCATCCCTGTGTGCTGTTCAACCTGGGGGTCTTGGACGATGTCCCTCCAGCGATGGCAGACGAGGCCAGCGCCGCGGTAGAGGTCCTGGGCAGGCATCTCGCACAGAATCTGACTCAGTACTTCATCTGGAAGGTCATCGATGCAGCCCTGGGGCTGCAGGGGTTCCCCGCCCCCGCCCCCGCCCCCGCCCAGGAGCCCGTCGCGGGCGTCAGGAAGGGCCTCCGACTCCTCCTCACTGTGAACATCAGGGTCAAATTCATCAACGTCCCCAAACATTTCTGCCGTCATGCCCTCCAGGTAATCGGTCGTCCCATCGGGTGCCGAGTCGGACTCTTCCGCCGCAGCGATCAGAAGTACATCGTCCGTCACGTCCACCTTTGTCCCAGCGTCTAACAAGCTGACGTCTTCATCATCGTCGTCATCGTCGTCGTCATTCTCAGGTGCGTCTCTGGGGAAAAGCTCTCCTCTCACTCTGTTCGTGCCGGCGGACGCGGACGGCTGGGCAGACTTGCGCGGGCTGGAAGTGACGACGCCCGTCACAGAGAAGTATTCGTCGATGGCCTTCTGTCCGACAGAAGGACTTCCTGAGGTGGACGCTGAGGGCGCAGGCGGAGACAGGAGACGCTTTTATTGTATTCTCTTTGACAGAAATTGCCTGGCGTTTTCAACATGAAAGGTTTTTACCACACTTCCGTCGCTTGGTAGGCGTCCTGGGGTACAGCCCCGCGTTCGGGTCACGTTTACCCCTCCCGTGATTGAGGCTCTGGGGGTGGGTGAGGGCACCGCCGCCCTCGGCACTGAGCCCCAGCATCGCACACTGGACCGTATTCGGGTGCCTCCTTTTGACTTTCCCTAAGAATCATGCAACGTCCGGTCAAGCAAACGCAACACAATCACACCGCACTTCCATTTTAAGTCGCACCGAATCACAACAAGCCCTTAAAGTGCATTACGAGCAGGGTGACGTCACGTTGTAGTCCAGAAAACAACAACAAGTATGGAACTGTACAACTTTACGTTCTTCACCAGTCCATTCAAATTGCCTGACAGAACTCACGGCGTATTTATTTGATTTTAATACCCAGGAAGGCTTCGGAAGGCGCATCCCGAACTCGGTCACGGGACTTACTTTTATTGGCCACCAACGTCGCCGGGTCCGGTGCGAATGTGCTTTCCGTAGCAGTCGGGTGGACTAACGTCGATTCCATGACTCAAAGCCGAACAGAAAGTAGTCCGCTTCGGCTCCAACGCTGTCCGAACGCGAAGCTGCTAGGCTAAGTAGCCTTAGCAAACAGGCTAGTTTTTATTTACATCGATTTTTTTTTTTCCTAAGTTTACAGCCGCGGACTTGTCCAAAAGAAAGTCCACATATGTCATTCCCCTGCTCACATGGTAATCATCAATAATGGATTTGTTTTCGTTTCTGCAGTGGGGGGGGGGGGGGAACCCCACGCTGAAGCGCAGAGCAGCTCGCCGGAAGTCCAAGCAGCGTCACGAGCTACGTCATTGGGCAGGTTTTCTTCTTCGCCTACGGATTTTCGCGTTTGTGAACGATCTTGAAATGACGTTACTGCCACCAAATAATCTGGTCTGGAGTGTATTTCACTCAGACGACGATAATATAAAAGGTAGCCTGAAGCTTTTTGCAGCAGTGAAGCCGAAACGCAGGTCAACAGTTTGAAATCAAATTATTGCATCATAGTACCACTATCCAGCCGTGTCACGAAGGCAACAGGATGAGCAGGTATTTCCAGACTTCCCTTGCCAAAGACACCTCCTCCAGTGGATTCCCAAGGCGTTGCCCGGTCAGCCGAGAGTCTCTCCAGTGTGTCCTCCGTCTTCTCCTGGTGGACCATGCCCGGACCACCATCCGATGGAGGTGTCCACTGTCCAGGAGGCATCTGATCGAGATGTAGTAGCAGCATAGTACCAATACGGCATCAGTTTCCGCTGCCAGATGAGCAAATCATGTATAAGCACTCCAAAGCCGTGCAGAGTCTTCAACTGATCATATCTCACGATGCACATTGAGACACACTGAAGGTTCCACTTGATGAGGTTAGCTTTAGCATTGTGTCCAGAATGTTAGACAAAGTCTTCCAACACTCTGAAGTCCGAGAATGTGTCACATAAAGTTAGTTTATTCAGCGTCGAGTTGCTGTTAGTTTAACATCTTTCACAAGAGTCAAGTTTGCGTTGGCTGGGAATTGAACCCAGGCCTCCCACATGGCGGGTGAGAATTCTACCACTAAACCACCAACGCTTAAAAGACCAGGCAAAACGATGGAATCAGAACGGGATCTGAAACAATCATAGTCATGGACGTCTTGTATGGAAATTCATGGTCTGCAGAGCATGACATCGTTGGACTTTTGTCATCCCCTGACTAGACCTGGCTCCAAAATATTTAGATATGAACTTTTCAGGAAAATATTCTGACGGTGAAATAAAGAAAGACTAAAGATGTTGTTAAATGACTTTACCTGAGTAAAGTTAAAGCTGTCAGAAGTGGGATTCGAACCCGTGAATATCCTGCTACCAACATTTACAAAGAAATTATTAAATTCATTTGCTATGTCAGAGAGATTGGAGAATGTGGACTTGCCATCCATAAATTGGGAGGGGAATTTTGCACGTGCCTCGTATTGTAATACATGCTACTGTGTGACTGTACTTGTACTGTAATACATGCTACTGTGTGACTGTACTTGTACTCTAACATCCTATCTAATAAATATATCCATCATCATCATCTCAATAGTTTAGTTACTTTCCAGTGTTAAGGATATGCATCAGCTCAAATGACTGAAGTATCGAAAGTATCGATCCGCAAATCACGCGCGGGACAGTCACCAAATAAACAGCCTCACCAAATCAGTTTATCGTGAATAAATTAAGACATTATTATTGATGGGTGACGCGTTCTGTATCCTTCCGCCCGGGACCAATGAGAGATTCCGGCGCGGGCGCGCGGCTGATTTAATTGGACCTGTGGGTTCCAGGTGCGTGTCGACGCGCGGGTGAACGACGCGATGTCGGTGAGGCGCAAGAGGAACGCCGGGACGACCCCCGGCGACGAGCAGCTGGGCCGCAGGAAGCTCCGCACCGGACTCTTCATGCAGGAGGTCGAGAAAGAAGGTTCGATCCCTCCACCCGTCCGGCTCCGCGTCTCCCTCCGCCGCGCCTCTAAAGACGCGCGTCGCGTCGCGTCGCGTTTCCGTCCACAGCGCAGGCGCGGATGAACGAGCTGGAGGCCAAGATCGAGAACCAGCGGGCCATCATCGACAAGGCCTTCAAGGTGGAGGTGATGAAGATGCCGCTGTCGCTGCAGGACGCGCTGCTCGCGGATCTGATCAGAGGTGAGAGCTGCTGACGTCACCCGCGGTGTCACCAGGCGCGCTCACCTGTCACTCATTTCCAGATGAGGAGGGGGAGTCGGAGTCGGCAAGTGAGGTGTCAATAGCGATGAAGGTGAGTCACGTGACTCAGGTGAGGGAGTGTTTTTTTTTTTTTTTTTTTAAATGACGTACCTGTCGCCTGGTGCAGAAGGAGTCCCTCCAGGTGGACCCGCCCCTCCGGAGGCTCCCCAGCAAAAGACGTGAGGCCGTTTAATCCACGTTTGTCCTCGGCCGCGAGGCGCTCGTCTTTAATCTGTGCTTTCGCTTTACAGTAAAGAGTCAGCCCGCCTCCAATCAGGGTCCCTCATCCAAAAGCTCCAAGGTAGCGGCGGCGAATGGCGTGGGTTCGAGTCCCGGGTCGTCACCTGCTTCAGATTTAACCTCTAATCCCACAAAATGAGGTCGCAGCTTTAGTGAATGAATCCTCGCGGGGTTTTCTTGCCTTCCAGGCGGGAGAGGAGACGAAACGGCCCAGAACTTTAGTCGGCAGCAGCAGCACCGGAAGCCTCAGGTGAGCGTTTTCACGGCGTTCGACGTGGGCGCCATGGTGACCGACCTTGATGCTGCGTTCCTTGCAGAGGCTCCACCCCTGCTAAAAGAGCACAAAACTACCTGAAGACCGTGGAGCAGTCGGTACCGAGGAAGCGTCCGCTCAGGTGTGCTGGTCCGGACCGTTTAAATGTCCGCGTCTCCGTCCTTGACCGTCTCTCCTGCTCCAGGTCCGTCGTCTCCGCCGGCAACCTGCACTGTTCGATGGTGGCGTCCGCCGCTCACATCACCGTCACCACAGGTCGGGGTCAGGTACGCCGGCGACGCGACGCGAGTCCAGTTGGGTTCCTTCACACCTGAATCACGGATCCCCCCCCTCTTTGCTTCCCAGGCTGTCAGCTTCTCTGAGGAGACCAGAGACGAGATCAACCTGGACGTCCTGGACGACGTGGCCTGGTCTCAGATCCAGAGGCTAAAGGTAATCGAAACGTCGGCTAATCAAAGTTTCTACGTCGCGTCTGGAGCCCGATGAAAAGCGTCCTCCGTTCTGATTCCCAGAATCTGATGGACTATTTGTCGAGACAAGGTCGCCGGCAGAAGTGAAGGGGGGGGGGGACGCATCGTTGGTTTTTATAAATGTACTTGTTCTAAATAAGTAAATAAACTTTATCCTATATGATCGCTGGATTCCATGTGTTCAGTTTGGGATCAAACGCTTCACTGGTCATCATCACTTTAATCTGGATTACACCAAGATGTAAAAACCCAGAGAGGAAACGGCACGTTTAATCTGATTAGGGTTAAAATGCGGCATCTGGAATGGTGGATCTCTGGTGACGTAGCGACTCCCCCGCCATTGACTCCTCTTGATGCCGCTGGGGGGGGCGTTGACCAGATCATCCCTTTTGAAGTCCACTCTGAGTGTCCGTATCTGTCCCGTGTGTTGGACCGGTCCAGGTTCTTGATCCTGGTTGGCTAGGATAAAAACCCGTTGTTTTATTTGGCTAGTTTTTTTACATGACCCTCCGTTTTGTTTCTTGCCAGGGTCCTACAGGCGACGGCAGTGACAAAATAAAGCGTTTCGTCACTGCTGAGTTGCATGTTTTTGGAGGTGGGAGGAACCCGGAGAACCCGGAGAGAACCCATCCAGGAGCTTCTGCCTGAGATTGTACGCCGCTAACATTGCGCCTGCTCGGTTGTCGCTGACTAGCGGCTTGAAGCAAAAACACAAACGTGAACGAGGGAAGGGAATGCCATTTATTCATTGGTCCGTGCTTCACGCTGCATTAAGTACCTCTAATCAGCGCTGTGATGAATACTCCAACCAAATACTGCCTGTAATTGTTGGTACTCATTCGTACTTTGACTAATAAATCATTCCATCAGATCCAATGAAGAGCAATAACAGTCGAGTTTGCAGGATTCAGCTGCCCATTGGTTGACTGATCAATATGTGTCATAATCAATGTTAGTGGGGAAAAACGCAAGTAATGCGAATAGTAAAGAACACAAAACCACAACAAGCTCGAATTAACGGCCTCTCACTGAAAGAGTCCAACGACTCTTATTAAATTATTACATTTCGGAAACCAACATTTAAAACCCACAATGCAACAGCGATGCCCCACAGACTTGTCGGTGTGGAATTCCCGAAATGTTTCCAAACACTCCAGGAGCTCCGTGTAACGACGCCGCTCCTTCCTCCTCCTCCTCTTCCTCCTCCTGCTGCTTCACTGCTTCAGCACTGGGAGCTCCCTCGGCTTAAAGAAGGCCTGAACGATCCCCATGGCGAAGATGTACACTTTGGTGTCCACGACGATCTTCTCCTTCTTCAGCAGCTCTGCGGGAGGAAAAGGCCGCGGCGCGTCAGGAGTCGGGTTCGCCCGCGCGCCAACGTCCCCGCCGGGAACAGGAAGTCTCACCATCTATTTTTGCTTGAAACTCGTCGACGGGAAACAGAAGGACTTCGACAAATTCTGGAACGAGCAGATAAATACTTCAGCGGGGAGCGATTTGATGAGCGGCGGCAATATGTATTCGATGTAATGTCACAACTCACCTCCGTCACCTGCGGGGGGAGCCAAAGAAAACCAGATTAGGATTATCATCTCGTCTTTCATCTCTGCCAAGCAGCGCGCTCATTATGAGAAAACGTCTTGTGACGCTAGCAAATCTTTTAGGAATAGCTCGAGGCTAATTTCTCCTTTTGTGCGGTTCATTTGGAACGTGCTAATCAGGAAAGGAGACGCCGACGCTGCTAATCGGACCAGAACGAATGTTTGCAGTGGTTCATCGTTAGCGTGAACTGATGCTACAATAAATCACCCTGTCCTTTGCATCGTCCTCCCTCACTACGTCCATGTCTCTTCTCCTGGGTCGTCCTCTAGTCCTGTTCCCTGGCAGTTCCATCCTCAGCATCCTTCTACCGATATAGTCCCTGTCTCTCCTCTGGACATGTCCAAACCATCCAAGTCTGGTCTCTCTGACCTTGTCTCCAAAACGTCTGACCTTCACTGTCCCTCTTATTGTCTCATTTCTAATCCCGTCCAACCTGGTCACTCCCAAGGAGAACCTCGGCATTTTCATATCCTCCACTTCTAGCTCCGCCTCCTGTCTTTTCCTCAGAGACACTGTCTCTAAGCCGTCCATCATGGCTGTCCTCACCACTGTCTCTAAGCCGCCCATCATGGCTGTCCTCACCACTGTCTCTAAGCCGTCCATCATGGCTGTCCTCACCACTGTCTTGTAGACCTGTCCCTTCGTCCAATCACAGAGCACACCTGATACTTTCCTCCACCCGTTCCAGCCTGCCTGCACACGATTCTTCACCTCCTTTCCACATTCTCGCCATCACTCTGCTCTGTTGACCCAAGGTACCTGAAGTCCTCTCCCCTCTCTACGTCTATTCCTTGTAGCTTCACTGTCCCCCCTGGGACCTTCTCATGTACACACATGTACTCTGTTTTACTCCTGCTCACCTTCATTCCTCTCTTCTCTAGATTCTACTCTACCTGCAGATACATCATATTCCGAGGCGCCTCCCGTCTCACCTCATCCTAACGTTAGCCTATCCATCAAGCTGATAACTGAACCACTGCGTACGTTAGACTCAGTCTGCTCACCCAGCTGTTGCGTTGGATTGATGTTCTCCATTTCATCTCCGTTGATGTTCACCATGACGATGTTGGTCGTGCAGTTAGACAATCCGGGGTCCAAACAGGTCACTGCGATCCAAACAGCTCATGGCTTCATCTGATCTACGTATCTTTCAAAGGTAGGCAGCAGCTGCATTCTAACGCATACCTGGAGTGACTCCGACTACTTCTCCTTTGTAGCCGGTTTCTTCCTTCAGCTCCCTCAGTGCGGCCCCCGCAGCGCACTCCCCATCGTCGATTAAACCTAAACACAGCAGCGGTTACATTCGCACGAGCGAACACTTCGGGGCTTCGACGGCGTGCGCCGAGCAAAGCAAAGGGAGGCGTGTTCGACCTGCGGGAAACTCCAACGTGTGGCATCCCAGAGGAGGACGGAACTGCTTCACCATCACGACGCAGTCTTTGTGGAGCGTCCGTTTGAGCAGGGCGATGATCCCAACGCCTGCGGGGAAAGCGTGTTGGCGCCTGACTCGAGCAGTGAACACGAACAGACGGAGCACCGACACCCTCACCGTCTGCTTCTGCGCCGGCTCGTCTCGTCGTCCTTTTCACGGCCTCCCACGTTCTGTCGGACGCAACCGCAAAAGTAAAAACTCTGCCTGCACGGACTTTCTGATGCGATTCGAGAGCAACGTCTGTACCTGCTGCTGCCAGCGGGGTCCACGTACGTCGTCTTCTCCAGCTTCAGCCATTGTCCCGCTGCCATGAGCTACGGCGCAGACAACAAAGGGTTAGGATTGAGCCGCGTGGACCAGAATGCGACGCGGCGCTCCGTGCGTGCAGTGTTTCGCCGCTCCGCTGCTAAAGAAAGGATACATACAGGAACACTCTAATAATGAGGATCCTAGTGGTCGGACTCGTATAGCACGTTATTCCAGGGACTGAGAGCGACACTGAATCCATTGTTCATTCACAGCGGGTCACAAATCTGTGCTAAATCTGTGCTAACGGCCTCTCCGGCCACCATCGAAGCTGCATTCCGACACTGGCGACAAGGTGGGCTCAGGGTCCCGCCCGTGGACACAACGGAAGAGAGTGGCTGGGATTTGAACCGCCAACCCTCCGGTTATTGGACGAGCAGCTCTATCGCCATCAGCCCGATTGTGGGCGGAGACTAGCCTGCATGGAAACACGAGGTTCAACAACCGGCCCCTCTGATGTGCTCAGAACAAATAAACACGCTGATGAGGCTATTGTGGCTAAAATGTGACCTCCTGCTGCTCTGATGTTAAAATTCTACATGTGCGGGACACAATCCACCCTCTCAGTAATCTGGAATGCCGCTGCATGCATAGCTAACTGCAATTTAGGGAGATTTCCCATCATGCACCGAGTTTCTCGTTCCTCCCGTCTCATTTATTCATCTCACTAATTTGAGTTTCTTTGCAGGGAGCTTTGTGCTTCCTCCTCCAGTAGCTTCCTGTCGCCTGATTGGATCTGCTGCTGGAGTTCTGATCGAAACCCACGGGTACCATCATCATCATCATTATTATTTAGTGTTATTATTGTTGCTTTTATACATACAACCATTTTACTGTTGTTGCTTCCATGCATGTCTATTGTTCTCATTCTCTCTCTCTCTCTCTCTCTCTCTCTCTAACCGAGTCGACTGACACCGTTCTGTGTTGACGTTGCAGGAATCGTGTTGGTTTTTGCTGCAGTACTGCCTGAAGAATCAAAGGTCAATAACATGCATGCAGAGATTGACCAACGTTCTCTAAAGCTTTTATTATTACGGGCTGGAAATAGTGGAAACATTAAACACCTTGAAATTGCACATTGAAAATATCATTCTTAAACTAATAAACTACTATTTTCCCTTAACATTGTAATAAATCCGTAGCTTTTTGAGGCTCATTCCGTCGAATGCACCTCTCAGTTCTTTGTCTGACATTATGGGATGTACTGCTTAACTGCTGAGTTATAAAGCCAAACATTTATTACCTGAAGCTTCCACAAAGTTTACTGCTGCGTTGTTATATTTCACTTGATGGCATTCAGAGACTCCAATAACTTTCACTGTATATGACAAACACTCGCGAGAGTTCATGTGGAGCGTATTGATTTTGACAGTTTCATCCGATCAGAACTTTCACCAGAACACTATGAAATGAAAACGTACCTCTTCTTTTATTATGTGTGGAGCAATCGCAGCTTTAGCTTCTTTAGTGTCGCTCATTTTCAATATCTGGTCACCTGAAAATGGAGGAAAACCGAGTGAGAAAGCTTAATAAAAAAAAAAACACGACACCGATCACTGCCTCAGAAGAAGCCGAGTAAACGACACGTCTGATCATGAGTTGATCGATTTGCAGTAAAATAACACATTTAGCCTTTCTGCTGCTTTCTGTTCTAAACTGGACTACGCCGCTTTACACTTAAGAGTGCTACAGGTACGGAGTTCGAGTATTTCTAACTTTAGATTGTATTTTAAATGCGAAAAAGGAAAGAAATGATAAACGTGACTCACGTGAATCTCCAACAATGTCAGAGTAACAGCAGAGGTGGTATAAAAGCTAAGAGGAGTCACTCTTAAACTACTTCCGGGTACCACAAATGTTACCGGAGTTCGGTTTTGTTATGCATTTAAACGACGAGCGAAGAATGTAGAGTACATTTTAACATGTTAAAAAAAATACAAATAAACATAAAATCATCTTTTCTAATCAATTGATACTCAATATTCAGTGAAAATGTACCGTAAGGTAAATATATATGGAATTTAACCATCATAAAAAGATAGTAGTTAATGTCTTATAACTTTTATTTGTGGATTATTGCTGACGAATAATCTATTTTACATTTCACACATATACGTTTCAGTAAGTGAAGAATGGCGTTGCTTTGTTTCAAGTCTAGAGGTCTTTCCTTATCGTTCCTCGTGTCGAGAAATTGTTCTTTTGAATTAACGATCTATGTCAAACAAAATAGATTAGACCACGCCTACTTGTGCATCTCACATAGACCTCCCCGTTCTAAAGACACAGCTGCGTGACTCAAAGGTAATTTAAAAACCCATCGCATATAAATCCACAGTATTGATGACTATCAATAGTGAAAAAAGAAATTATGTAATTAATAAGATTAATAAGGTGCTGACTGAGAATATTGCATCCAAGTTTACCGAAATGTCAGCGCCCGGGACAATAATTACTGATGGACACATTTCCGGTACGTGATCCTGCAGCATGAAGAAGGAGCAAGTTGTCAATTGTCAGTTTTCGGTTTGGTATCCGATATTCAAGAAGCATACAATCAAAAGGTAGCCCGCTCCCAATTCTACAGTATAATCACAATAAGTGTGTTTATCGTTGTTGTTATAAAACTGTGTCCATTTAGCCAGCAGCTAATGTTAGCTACCAGCTAGCGTTCGTCTTTTTGCTAATTGTGTTTACATCATATTCTTGGTAGCTTCCATCTTGTCTTATTCTCCTTCTGTTTATTCCCTCCGATCTATTTCTACTATACAAAAGTTGTAGTTTTTTTTTACTTCTGTTTATTCCAGTCTTATTCTTCCACTGCCTCAGAATGTAATAGACTATTTACTGGACGATGGAACACTAGTAGTCTCTGGGAGGTATGAGACCGCACGCACGCACGCACGCACACACACACACACACACACAAATCATTTATTGTATGTTGACTTTATTGAAATTAATAAAATTAAAAAAAAGTTTATAAATACAAAGTAGCATATCGTTCGTAACATATCAAGTAATTACTAATAAATCTAAGACACCATCCAAAATAAACGTCACATTTCTTATCGGTGGAAAAATTCTAGCATTTTGTGCTAGATGTATATATGAATAAAAATATTAATGTAAAGATGCCAGTGGTTTGCGTAGCTCATGTTACCGATTGACCTTTTTGTTCTTGTAATAATGTTGACCTTTCTGTGTATTAACTATTGTACTGTACTAATTGTTATTGTACTGCTGTTGTTCAGTGAGCAGAACACGCAGCACATTCATGGTAACGACTGCGAGTCAAATCCAGAGGAAGACGTTCAGGTACGGAAACGGAACACGAGCTCATTTGTCATTAGGCTGGATTTTTTTTTTCTTCCTTATTTCATATAAAACTCGAGTAATATATACAGTACTGTATACCGGTATCTATCATTTGCATTGCTACAACTACAACATGATATTTGGTCAAATATTGAATGTACCAAAAATCCAAAGCATTTATTTCTGACATACGTACCCGTTTCTTGTCCTCTGTCTCCCTCTAGTGGTCAGATGATGAAACAACCACCACTGTGACAGTAAGCACATTGAATATTCCTGATTAAACATTGACTGAAACCTCTCCAGGATCTATTCCTCCTGCCCATTTTGAAGTCCTGCTCTCTGTATGTTAACGCAGAGAGCCAAACTGTCGCAGGATGTGCACAAAGTAGCTTCATTGTGTCGCTAAAAGCTTCAAGACCTTCCCAAAACCCGTAGAATATATGCCGGCATTAACGGCGCCTTCCCCGATGTGCAAATGACCCACGTCACGCCGCGTTTTTCCTGAAATCCTTACTTGTGGAAAGTCGTGAATGTGGTTTTTCTGACGAAGCCCCCCGTCTCCGCTAGGCTCCCGAGTTCCCAGAGTTCAGCTCCGAAGTGTTGGAAGCAATAAACGCCCTGGGTGGGAACGTCTTTCCTAAACTCAACTGGAGCGCTCCGACGGTAACGAGCAACACTCCTCAACCGGCTTGCTTTTCGTTTCAAGGTGGATTTGTGTCAAATGGATTCATTTCATTCATTTATGAATTTATTTTCTTGAAGATAAGACAAGCCGCAAAGGATGGGTGATTCTCCAAAAACGTAAATGATTGGGCAATAATCTATATCTGTGTGTGTGCGTGTGTGTGTGTGTGCGTGTGTGTGTGTGTGCGTGTGCGTGTGTGTCCCTTTCAGGACGCTAACTGGATTGCTCTGAATAATTCCCTGCAGTGCCGCTGCCTCAGCGACGTATTCCTGCTCTTCAAAAGTTCCGACTTCGTCACCCACGATCTCACGCAGCCGTAAGCGTCGCGGTCCGGCGTCGACGCACGCGACCGTGCTTTGAATCTTCCGGCTACTTTCACTCTGCAGTAGAACCCCCCCCCCCCACCCCCCCCAAAAAAACAAAAAAACGAGTGGCAGCTTGAGAAATAACTGCATTGTAGATTCATGCCTCGAGCTCTTGAGCTTTGCATGATGATGATGATGATGAATATATTTATTAGATAGAATGTTAGAGTACAAGTACAGTCAAACAGTAGCATGTATTAGAGTACAAGTACAGTCATACAGTAGCATGTATTACAGTACAAGTACAGTCAAACAGTAGCATGTATTACAGTACAAGTACAGTCATACAGTAGCATATATTACAGTACAATTACAGTCAAACAGTAGCATGTATTACAGTACAAGTACAGTCATACAGTAGCATGTATTACAGTACAATTACAGTCAAACAGTAGCATGTATTACAGTACAAGTACAGTCATACAGTAGCATGTATTACAGTACAAGTACAGTCACACAGTAGCATGTATTACAGTACAAGTACAGTCACACAGTAGCATGTATTACAGTACAAGTACAGTCACACAGTAGCATGTATTACAGTACAAGTACAGTCAAACATCCTGTCTAAGAGGAGCATTTCTAAAAAGCCCTTGCGGTCTTGTTTCCGTTGAAAGTCCTTAGTACATAAATCATCGACATTTAACAATACAAATAAAAATAAAACCAATATTAAATTACTCAATGACTATTGTTTCAGGGAGTGATTAGCAGCACAGCATCGCCTCGGGAAAACTGCTCCCGAGATAAATTCTTGTTTGTTCCAAACGTTCCCCTCGAGTCTCCCGAGCTTCAGAAACCGTCGCGGTGGCGTCTTGTTTACATGTTGGAAACGCCTTTTCTTCGCAGATTCCGTCTGTGCAGCGATCAAGACTCCCCCGATCCGGTCGTAAAGTACGAGGTATTGAAAAGGCAAACGAGTTGCTATGGCGATCATTCACGGCTCGATGGATTTAGTGTCCTCTTCCGTCCTCAGCTCGTCCTGAGGAAGTGGAGCGAGCTGATTCCTGGGGGAGAGTTTCGCTGCTTCGTCAAGGAGAACGAACTGATCGGTAAAAACGCTCGTCTTTATTTTCGGCTTCCCGCCCCGACGTAAATCACGAGCGACTTTACGAACTTCCCAACGCGAAGCATCGACGCCGCTCTCGCGTACGACTTGTCCTTCCAGCTGTCTCGCAGAGAGACTACACTCAGTATTACCCCCACATCCTGAAGCAAGGGGGGCAGATCTGTGGAGCCATACAGGAGTTCTACAGCAGCCACATCCAGTACAACTTCCTGGACGAGGACTGTGAGCACCATTCCTCCCAGAATGCACCCCGGTCTGTGTTTGTAGGGGATCATTACGCTCGTTTCTGTCTCTGTTGCAGTCGTGCTGGACGTCTACAGAGACAGTCTGGTAGGAACACCGAGCAGCGTTCAGCCGGGCTCCCAAAGCGCCCCGTACAGCTGGTGTGTGTGTGTGTGTGCGCGCGCGTGCTGTAGGGGAGGGTGTGGCTGATAGACCTGAACCCGTTCGGGGGGGTCACCGACTCGCTGCTCTTCGGCTGGGAGGAGCTGACGACGGGAGAGATCACTCAGAATCAGGTCAGCCATCAGTCGGCGTCAGATGTGTGTAGCATTACGAAGGCAGCCTAACGGTGCGTGCGTGTGTGTGTGTGTGCGTGCGTGTGCGTGTGCGTGTGCTGCGTGTGCGTCTCCAGCAAGCCCCGGCGTTTCGCTGCGCCACCAGCGCCACCACGCTGCAGCCCAGCCCTTGCCTGAGCTACAGAATCCCGCGGGACTTCGTTGACCTCTCCGCTGGAGAAGACGCCTACAAGCTCATCGACTTTCTAAAGCTCGTACGATGTTTTCATTATTTTTATTTTGTATTTATCGTTCGGAAACCCGAAATGTTTAGAAAATGATCGGATGTTAAGAACTTTACAGCTAAAGCAACAGACGAGTATTAATATATGGGAACGGGTAAATACCGAAGTGTAATCTGTCCTCTGCAGACGAAAAGCCAGCAGCAGGAGGAGCAGGAGCAGGAGGAGGAGGAGGAGGAAGAGGAAGAGGAGGAGGAGGAAGAGGCTCCCCAGTGACTCGGTCCTCTTCAGGCTGTGTCTGTTTCTGTCTTTCTTTGTAGTCGTTCAGCTTCTCTTTGATGTGCTTCCTGTTAGTCTGCTCAGAGCGCGCTAAATTAGCCGATCATGCTAAAGGCTCTATGAGGGTTAGAGAGGGAGCCCCCTGCAGGACTTTGTGTATAATTGTTCCGCTAGCGGGGGAAGCGCCGACTAGCGCAGTAAAGATGAGCCTGTAATGAGTCTCCAGGTGTGTGTGTGTGTGTGTGTGCGTGTAGGTGTGTGTGTGTGTGTGCGTGCGTGTAGGTGTGTGTGTGCGCGTGTGGGTGTGTGTGTTTGCTTCGTTTAACGCCGCTCTCATTCGTCTCCGTGACGCTTTTTTCATTTTCTCTCCTCCAGTTTCTCCATTTTTCATTGCCAATTTAGCCCGAGCAGATTTGACACCCTCATCGCTCGGCGCCGCTTGTTTTCCCATCATGCATCGCTGGACTGTCGCTCCGCAGACACCATTAAACTTCTTTTTGTCGTGGTTTGGCTCGCCTGTGAATCCGATGGGAAGGTGATTGCGCGTTTACGTAACAGTTATTGCTCCGGGAGCTAAATGAGCTCAGTTCATATTGCTGCCCCCCCCACTGGATTGATAGAGCAATTACAGAGCGATGCAAAGAGTTATGGATCCCCTGCAGACAGGAAACTGGGTACAGGGTGAGGAGGGGGTCGCGTTGATCATGTCAGAGCTGGGGGGGGGGGGGGGGGTGGCCTGGTTTGACCCGCAGTGGGTGGGGGGGGGGTCGGTTCCATTCAGAGCAGCCCGCCTTTTAATGGCTGCTCTTGTGTTGCAGTAAAGTCTTACCCAGCTCATTCTGGAATCAACACAGGCTAATCAATGTAAGGAAGTATCGCATGTTTATGAGGACATAATAATAAATAATCCCTTTGAAGCCTCGAGCTGCAGCAAACGCGGTAAAACTGCTAAAAAGTATTCCAATCACCTCGAAGAACTCCCTGTATTGCAGTTCCTTGTGGTATTTGTTTTAGCAGAGTGCACGTAATACATTTATTTGCACGGCGGTCTCTTTTTAATCTAATTCAAACTGAATGATTTTTGTTTGATTCGTGAAAGTGAGCGAAACGGTTCGCCCAAAAATGAAAGGATAAATCAAATTCTGCTTCGACCCGTACGAAACCGGGCGGCTGCATCGAGATGAGTCGAGTTAATAATAGTGTAATAACGCGTATCTAACGAGGAACAGCGTTATTAGGCCGCCGCTTAAACACCGCCTCACGTTTTATCATCTACGACGATAAATGTCCCATCGGGCAGCAAAACCTCGTTTTAATTTGTCTTTATTGGATTTGTGCTTGTGCTCAGCAATAGAAACACACAACAACCCTGTGCCCCCCCCATCAAAGGGGATTATTTATGTGGGCGTACAAATAAGGTCAGATAAAAATTTATGGCAACATTTAAAATGCACCTCTAGCTCCTTTCGACCTCTCTGATGTTTATTACCTTTCATCGGGGGGGGGGGGGGGTCAGAGTAGATGATGATGAGGGGGGGGTCCTCCCCTCTGTTGTTGCTGAGAAAGAGCTGCAGTAGTTTGCAGCCAGAATACTCATGAGCAGCTGAGACTGCAACACATTGTTCCCCCCCCCACACACGCAAACACACGCACAGACACAGTGTGCGCGCGCGTGCGTGCTGCGAGCACTGACGCCCTCAGATGACCTCTGTTTGCGGCTGTCAGTGAAACCAAGATGAAGGCGCTGCAGCCGCATCCGGGACGCGCCGGTGTCCAGGTCCACGGTGACGCGTCCTGCAAGTCACGTGACGGTCACAGTTAAAGACATCAAAGTGGCGCACTGCGACTTGATTGTTGCCGCGAGGCTCGCGCGTGATTCTGTTTGGCGTAAGAGGTTCCATAACAACGCGCACCGCTTCCGGTATGAGGGCCATGTACCCTAAAGGGTTAAAGGGGGGGGGGGGGGGGGGCTTTAAGTATTAAGCTGTAAAGGAGAGAGGAGCCCCCCCCCCCGCAAGAACAAAAGTGCCGGCAGCGCAGAAACGAGCGGATTAACCGCGCGAGCGGCAGCAGGTTTGCGTCAAACTCAACATGCGTGACAAGCGTGAAACAGGAAATCAGTGGATGCCGCCTTCAAAATAAACGCAGAATGTAATTTAAAATAGTTTAAACTGAGACTTTGGTAGTGAGCTAACAGCTCCGTAAAGGATTTAGAGCAGGGGCGTCAAACTCAAATGCACAGTGGGCCAGGCTTTAAAATGAATCAGAGCCACGGGCCAACGATGAATAAATGAACCTTTAATATGGACCCAAACAAGTTCGGCTTTAACATTGAGGCTGGAACAAGCAACGCTTTCGTAATTTAATCATGAAGACATGCAAAATCGAATTTCAAATTTAAAAAAACTCCACATCAATGGCATATTAAATCAAATTTAAATAGAAATTGTATGTTTTTTTTTCTATTTGCAGCCTTCTGAGGTAAATATGAAAATAAACTTTTCCACAGGTTAATAAATGTACAAATAAAATAACAATGAATGAAGCAACCATTCAAGCCTTGGAGTAGCAAGAAAAAGTGCATAAAGGAAGCGCTAATTACTGCTCAGTCTGCAACACGCTGATCTAATCTGCCCAAGCCAGATACCTGCAGGAATCTTTTCTTGGATGCGAGTTCATCAACGTCTGGGCTCAGGTTCTGAGCTGAGGAAACGCTCAATATTGAACGAAGGTGTTCATCAGTCAGAAGTCTCCTGTGAGATGTTCTCGTCATCTGCTACCGAACACGGAGAGCATTTGAGCAGCTTGGGTGCGGAGCTGAGGCGTTGTGTGGCAGGGAGGAACTGTGGAAACCGTGCGGCGCCGACTGCGTCGTACTTTACCTTCAGCGCGTCGTTACGCTGGAGCTCAATCGGCTCCATTTGAATGTTGGTTGGTGCGTTTTCCACATCAACTGCAAAGGGATTACTAAGAAGTTGAAATCTGCATTTCTGGACATCAAAGTCAGAAAATCGGCGGCTGAACTCAGCGGCGAGTTTTTCAGCAAACTGTGCGCCCCCACGGCGGTCGAGATCTGTATTTTTAGGGTTTGGCAGCCGGGGAAATGCCCAAGGTTTTCCTGCAGCATCTGATTCTCCCACAGGCAGAGTTTAGTTTTAAAAGCTCTCACTGCTGCGTACATGTCTGTGATGATGCCCACCCCCCCTGCAGCTGCAGGTTCAGCGCATCGTGTGGTGTTTTGTTTCATAGTGTCGTCTAGTTTTGTACTCCTTAGTTACAGACACGTTGACAAACGAGTCTGTATTTTACATATATACAGATATTCTGCCTCCCACCTGTCCAGAACAGTTCCGTTTTCTGCCTTTCTTTTCGCCATTCTTCAGAAGGCGTAACACGGTGACAATTGCAGCTTGAGGTCGCGGCGTGGTCTGGGAGAGAGGCTTGGTGAGCGGGGGCTTTCCTGCCAAAGCACTGACCTCTACAGAGTAGAGGGCAAGTCTGGGTCCTGTCCTGATTGATGCGCCAAAACAAGAGCAGAGCATTATGGGATTTGTAGTATTAGTGGTGAATGTGCTGTTCTGTACCGGCGGGCCAGCTCTAATATTAATTTAATATTGCCTCGCGGGCCAAATATAATTACACTGCAGGCCAGAGTTTGACATGATTTAGACTATAATAACTGTTCAATTTGGTGAAACCGAGTTTGAATTTGACTTTTGATTTGTGTCCCCCCCCCCCACCCACCCCCCCTCTCTATTTGTTAGGAAATAGCATTCATATTTTCCTTTCTTTTTTCTTTTTACTTGGTTTGTATACCTTTTATTTATATAACTCTTTAAAGATTTCAGCTTGAATATAGTTTGTTCATATTTTTGCAAATATGAAAATCAATTTGAATTCTATTGGGTTGTTTATGGCAAAAGTGATAATAAGGGTTATTTTACATTATATATCTTCTGCCTGGTAATGGTGTCATTTTCTTTACGGACTGGATTCTCCAGATTCCTCCCACCTCCAAAAACATGCACTGTGGGTGAACTGGTCACTCCAGTATCAATGGTTGTCTGTCCTTTGTGTCACTGGCGCCTCATCCAGGGTGTACCCCACCTCTCGTTCGTCGCCAGCAGGGACAGGCACCGGCAGAACCCGGGACCCGTTACTCTGGACAAGTGGTCGAAGAAGATTCTCTTCTCTTCAAGAAGCAAATGAATGAATGAATGAATGAATGAAGGAGTGAATGAATGCAGAAGAAGATGTGTGTTGGCGGGAGAACATGCGCATCCTCACGTAAACGACAATCCACGTGTGAAGATGAAAGATTTTATTTTGAAAGCTCGGACCAGAAGCTCCTTTGCCGCCTCGGCTGCTGCCCAGACGGCCGGAGGGGGAGGAGAGAGAGGAGGAAGGAGGAAGGAGGTGGGGATCCGAACCTGCAGAGGGACTCACATGGTCCTGCCGCAGCCGATAACGGAGCAGCGAGTGTCTTCAAACCTTTTCCTCTCACCGCAGCTTCCTTTCGGCTTTTATTTGACTCTCTCTCTCCCTCCACGTCTGTCCTCCTCACGCAGCCCGGTGTCGGTCAGACTTGGGCCGGTAAAGCAGCGTCATGGCTCGGGAGAACGGAGATACAGGCAGAGAAGAGACGTGGAAGAAACAAGTCGACGACATCAAGAAGAGTTTTCATTTTAAAGAAGTCCTTGGGACGTGAGTGCACGCGCCTGGTCACAGTTACCCCTACGCGTAGGGTAGTTACCTCTACGCGTAGGGTCCAGTTACCTCTACGCGTAGGGTGCAGTTACCTCTACGCGTAGGGTGCAGTTACCGCTACGTGTAGGGTCCAGTTACCTCTACGCGTAGGGTCCAGTTACCTCTACGCGTAGGGTAGTTACCTCTACGCGTAGGGTGCAGTTACCTCTACGCGTAGGGTCCAGTTACCTCTACGTGTAGGGTCCAGTTACCTCTACGCGTAGGGTCCAGTTACCTCTACGCGTAGGGTAGTTACCTCTACGCGTAGGGTGCAGTTACCGCTACGTGTAGGGTGCAGTTACCTCTACGCATAGAGTACAGTTACCTCTACGCGTAGGGTAGTTACCTCTGCGCGTAGGGTGCAGTTACCTCTATGCGTAGGGTGCAGTTACCTCTGCGCGTAGGGTCCAGTTACCTCTACGCGTAGGGTGCAGTTACCTCTATGCGTAGGGTGCAGTTACCTCTACGCTTAGGGTGCAGTTACCTCTATGTGTAGGGTCCAGTTACCTCTATGCGTAGGGTGCAGTTACCTCTACGCTTAGGGTGCAGTTACCCTCTATGTGTAGGGTCCAGTTACCTCTACGCGTAGGGTCCAGTTACCTCTACGCGTAGGGTGCAGTTACCTCTACGTGTAGGTTACGGTTACCTCTACACGTAGGTTACAGTTACCGCTACACGTAGGGCAGTGGTGTCAAACCCGTCCGGTGGAGGGCTGAGACACTCCAGGTTTTCCTTCCAGCCGGCCAATAAAGCAGGGGATTGTAATTATCAACACCTCTGATTTGAGAGAAGGAACTCATTAGTGAGATCAGCTGCTGGAGAGATGGTTGGAAAGAAAACCTGGAGTGTCTTGGCCCTCCACTGGACAGGTTTGACACATGTGGCGTAGGGTATAGTTACCTCTACTCGTAGGGTACAGTTACCTCTACGCGTAGTTACAGTTACCTCTACGCGTAGGTTACAGTTACCTCTACACATAGGTTACAGTTACCGCTATGCGTAGGGTACAGTTACCGCTACACGTCGGTTACAGTTACCACTCAAAGTGCAGTATTTATTTTTATTTTTTTGGCGTTTCCTCGTGCACTTCTGTGAGCAGCATTGAATCCCGTTATTATATTCCTGTTCTGATCACGTCTGGTGTTAATTCCTCTTGGCTACGGTCTGCATGCAGCAGTAATTATGTTGGGTGTTAACACATGCAGTCCTAGAATGACTTTTTGACAGGTGACCCTCTGAGCATTGCTTTTGATCCTTATTCCATGACAAATTTTCCTCTCTCATCCCTGGGGTATTATTATAGTTGATAAAATATACAAGAGAAACTGAGTGAGCTTCTAACAATTCAGGGGTTTATTTATTAAACCACTGAGTTGGTGGTTTATTAGATTTTCTGAACATTTTTGACAACATTTGAAATTGTAAGGGAGGATTTATAAATTATGATCAGTTTTATGTTTTATTTTTGATGAGCTTTCATATCATTTTTGTGGTAATTCAGCCATAAAAAAATTACAATTTATATTCAATAATCCCATATTTGATTGAACATTTTGAAGGAAGACAACGCTGCAAGCAGGCAAAGAGTGCAAGTTAATGAGGTGGTTGGACGAAGACAAATGTCTTTGCTTGCAGCGACGATCTAAAATTCACATGAGCTGCGATTTGAACGTTGTTGCAGTGGTTTGCAAAGCGCTGAATTTGTACATGAAATCTAAAATGGCCAGTGTTGTGCTATCTCTGGGAAACAATGTTGAACCATCTGGTCCTCCGTCAAAAGGTCTCCGGTCCTATTCATCTTCATTGACCTGAAGGGTGAGTTATAGTTCACAGAACATCATCTGTGTTATTGAAATAGCATCATGTTGGGAATATTTGAATTCTTCTCTTTAAATGCTGCTCCTCCTTCCCCTCTTCATTCAAACCGTGACGGGATGCAGGGCAACACCCCGTAAATCTCTCGTCCCTGTAAGCACCTTGTTTGTCATCTGGGTTTTGCCTGCTGAGAGGAATGAACTGTTTGGACGAGAGCCTGAAGGACACATGGGGTGGACGCAGACTGGGATTAAGTATGCAGGGATTAGGAAAACGTCCTTGGAAGTTCAGTCCAGAGCGAGGAGGCACGGCAAACTGGCTGGGTGGGAATAACACAGACAGGAAGTACCGGTAGGTCTCAGAATGGTCAATGATCCGCGTCGGCCATGTTGCAGCCACACATTAATGAGGGCCGCCGATGGATCTTTGAACTTGACACATCAGCAGGAAAGTGGAATAAGAAGTGATTTGTGATTAACGTGGAAAAGTAGGATGATGAAGAAGAGGGCAGGGATGAAGGTAACAGCCCGTTACCAAACTGAACTGCGTTGTTGATCAGCAGGAAGAGCAAGTCCGTTTCGCCAGAAGCTGCAGCGGCATGTTGGAAGAGTGACGTGAATGTTTCTGCGCCGGCGTGTCTGAGCTGCGGACTCGACTGACAGGATGTGATGTCACTGATGTGACACTGCCCCATCGTGCTTTGCCTCCTCGCATTGGGAACACGTTTGTGTGTATTTGTGTGGTAAAGGCCCTTTGTGTTGTGTTTTGTGTTACACTGTATCCCTCCGTGCACAGCGAGTTTCAGAGGTGGTGTTGGGGCAGTGGTTCCCAACCACCGGGCCGCGGCCCGGTACCGGTCCGTGGCAGGAACACGGTTGGGGACCACTGGTGTAGGGCTAAAGGTGAGCATCTTCGCTTTGCTTGTGTTTTGTATGTTCTCCTCATGTTTGTGAGGGGTTCTCCGGGTTCTCCGGGTTCTCCGGTTTGCTCCCGCCTCCAAAAACATGCAGCTTAAGTGAATTGATCGCTCCAAATTGTGCAAGACTACAATAGTGAGCTACATGTTTATTTATATATTGTCATTCTAAAATATAATGAGAGAAATACACTGCAAAAAATGCAACCATTTACAGATGAAGCTGCTGCCACTTAATGACTCCAGCTGATAAATGAAAAGTTTGACTGTTTTGCTTATGCACACACGTGTGTGTGTGTGTGTGTGTGTGTCTGTGTGCGCGTGCATGAGGCCCTTCATGATGTCGTATCGCAATCCCCTGTTGTGTATCTTTATGTATCTGTTACTCACCATTCAATAATTCAGTACCAATAGGAGTGTGTCCTTTTGTGTGTGTGTGTGTGTGTGTGTGTGTGTGTGTGTGTGTGCCACAGCTCCAGCAGGAGGGGCCACAGTAATAACGAGAGCAAAAGACAAACAAAAACCGATGATGAAAGGTATAGCTTCATGCATTTGTCACTGTGAGCAGCTTCCTGGATGGAAGGGACGCAGTGGACGGTCCATTATATCTGACCCCCCCCCCCCCTGATGACGGTCCGCTCTGTAGAAAGACAGTCTGTGCGTGAGTGAGATGAAGCTAGGACCTAAAGTGGCGGCCGTGTGGTGATGCATTGTGGGAATGTCGCTGTGCCATTTAGGGCAATCTGCCCTTAATTGATGTTCTATTCCCTACTGCTGGCTCTGTTCTCTCCACTGTTTCTGGAGCTGTAGACCCCCCCCCCCCCCCCACAGACACACACTGAATGTGTCTCTACATCTTCCTCTTCATGTCTTCCGTAGCGCTGCCGTCGTAACGGCGTCCCTCAGAGCACTCACGTTTTTGCACATTGTGCCAGACGATTACAAAGTTTCAGTTCTTTTATCCCCGTTATAAATAGCGTCTTATAAATAGAACAAGATATCAATGTAGCAATGTGACAACAAGAGCTTCAACAGAAGTGTGTGTGTGTGTGTGTGTGTGTGCGTGCACGCCTTTCCAAATGAAACAGATGTTTCCACATTGAAGCTTATCTCCTGCCCATCTATCCATCTGCTCAGTCCCCTTCTGCTGAGTGCTTTTCTCTGGCTTGTAAGCGTTGCTGTTCTTTTTATTTGTTGCTTGTTGATGAGCCCGTTGCCGTCGGCGACGCCGTCATCGGTTGTATTGATGACGTAGCTGAAATGGGCTGCCACTTTGAACAGATTATTGTTGTTGCTGTGAATGTGTCCATGCTGGTGTTCGGTGACTATATTTTATTTTTTGGAGACGGAGGCGAGGAAAATCTCCCCTTTAACAGGCAGAAACCTTGGACAGAACCTCAGGCTCACAGTGGACGGCCATCTGTCTGACCGGCTGGGTTGAGACAGACTAACTCACATCCTACCTGTGGAGCGTACCCACGAACAATACTCAACATGACACCCTCAATCTGCAGCTTCAAACTCATCGGTCTGTCCGACGCTCGATTCGCCTCTAGAACCTTCCTTCACGATAGCCCCGCCCCCATTCCTCTTTCCATCGCCTCCGTTATAAAACAACTTGAATCCTGCTCCTAATTGTAATTGTAGGGGGCGACGGTGGCGCAGTGGTTGAGAGGGTCGTCCTATGATCGAGAGGTTGGCGGTTCGGGCACATGTGTACTCTGTCGTTGTGTCCTTAGGCAAGACACTTCACCCACATTGCCCGGGCGCATGCGCACGCTGCGACCAACAGCAGGCTACAGTTGAAGTGTAACTGCTGTAAACCAATTTTCTTGCCTGTGATTCTCACTCTCTTTGTGTATATATATATTGTTCCTTTAAATAGAAGAGAATTTAGTTTTTGAAGAGAGAATTCAGTTTTTGATTTGATTATGTTCCGATGTGTGCCTTAAGCCGTGGGCCTTCTCACGATTTTATTATGTTCGCATAATGATAATAAAGTATCTTGAATCTTGAATCTTGAATTAGACTTTTAAAAGATTACTTTTATTGCGACCTCTCTCTCTTTGTCATTTTAATGCAATAATACTACAATATCAGAATACTCTAAATACGTCAGAAGCTGTGACTGATCTTTGTCGGGGTCCGCTCTATGTTCAGACATAGATTTATCGTGTATGTTTTGCTACCGGTGTACCGTTTTATGAAATCATTAGTTCAGATTTATTTGCCACTCTGTCATGCTATGATGATCGACCACACGACACGTTTTACCCGTATTTCTGTTCGGGGAAATCTGATTTTTGAGCAGTACGGCGTACTGTGACGTTAGTACGGAACACACGGGTGTCTGAGCAATGCCGTTATTGTCGCTCATAGAAGCCGGATCTGTTGAACGACAGCTCTTTCAAGAGGTCCTGGCTGCGTTCTCGCGTTAGACACAGCGACTCCACATGTTCTGCAGACGCAGATCGTGGTGTGTGAACTTTGCAGGGACATGAAATGAATGAAAAGTGTTGTGGGCGAGCCGAGTAAACGGGAAACGGGACACTCAACGGGTCGGTAATGCTCCTGAGCCGAGGATTTGGTTTCAGGCCTGTTGTGCAATCCTAAAGGGATCCTAACAACATCTGCTCTTTAAGAGGGATATCAGGGTCAGCGCCTGCCCGGAGACGAATGTCGCCCGTTGTGAGGGCGAGCGAGGACGACAGGTTCCTGGGGGGGGGGGGGGTCAGCAGAGTTGAGAGCTGTTCTGTTTGCTCTGTGCAGGCTCCGGGCCTCTTCTTCATTAGAAGTCAACAGACAGCATTATGTGAGCGGCTGTGCCTTGTTGCAGCTCTGCTCCGAGCAGAGATGAAAACTGTTTCGAACTCTAATCAGCTCGCACGTTTCAATCTGAAAACGGAGCGTCATTATGCGTTTGTCTTTACATGTATTTTACAAAAATCCCGTGGAAGCTGAAAGTTGTGCCGCTCACGAAATAAACAATACCTTTAAGCTTGAATAGTTCGTAGTAGTAATAGTTACATTTGTCATATTCAGGCTGTTGCTGGTAAATGTTCAAAATTTAGTTTTAACTTGTTTATTTATAATTTTATTAAGATTTTTAAATTGTTACAGTAAAATAGTTTAAAAAACGCAGTCTAATTTGTTTGAAATATAGGCCAAATGGGTCGCCTTTATTTATTTAATTATTTCTACAAATTCATTTTTTTATAAAAAACATTTAAAGTAATTTTTTTCTGCCTTTTTTGTACCAAAAATTTACCGAACCGAAATTACATTTTAGCGTACCGTTACACCCCTAGTAATTACAGAAAGCAGATAAGCATCGTCAGCACTAATAAAATTCACATAAAATACACCCATGAAGCAAAATAAAATAAAAGACAGGGACATCACACCAGCTGCACAAACCGAAAGAGAAAGCATCCTATGCCGGAGCTATGCTTGTGGGCAGAGGTGTCTGTGCTGCTGAAGCAGAACAGACCCCGGTTCCGGAATAAATCAAGATTAAATATCTGCCAGCGAGTGTTGCGGTTACCCTCAGGGAAATGCTTCCAGACTCCTTTGTGTGTTGGAATTACATTGCTCAACAATTTATATGACGCTTGATGATATTACCTGTATATCCTGTTAGAACCAGTCCGCAGCCAGCAGCCCTACGAAGCAGCCAAACACACTCCAAACCGCGACAGTTATTAGTGCCTGTAAACATCTGGCTGTTGGGTCAATGTTAATCCATTCCCGGATTTCCTTTTGATTCACTGCAGCAGAAGTGGGGAAATAAGATATAATATAACTTCATAGATCTATTGCCACGAGGCAAAGTCTTTAGAAAAGTGTTTGGAAAAATAGGCGTCCAGCTCGTCTCCGGGTGGCGAGTTCAAAGCGTGACGGGCGCATTGAAATTCTACTGCTTTGTCAGGTTGTGCATTTTGAATGTGAGGCTATAACGAAAAATGTTAACGTTAGATATAAAATACCCACAAAGCCTTCAGTTAGGTTGGTAGACCAGTTGTAATGTAACAGCGTCGGCTATTTCCTGAAAGTCCAAAGTCCGCAAATATTTTCCACAAGGTCTCCTTTTATGTAACTATAAATGTACTCTTTCAAGTTGAACTTTAAACAACTGATAAATTCTGTATCATTCATATGAAGTTAATATGACATGGGTGCTGAATAATACTATTAACTAAATGATAATAATACTGTATAGTATAGCCCCATAAAATGTTGCAGGCCCATACGAGGTTGCCGTGGTAACAGCTAACTGTTGCCCGTCACATTGTGACTGATCACTGCCGTTAATGGAAGCAGCGCCACTGCTAGCCGGCACGCACTCTGTCTTCTGGACAGGTAATTTTGGGCTGAATGCACACGCACACACACACACACACACACACCTCAGATGATGCTCCTACCATGGCATTTTGGACATTACCCGGATCAGTTAAAAGAGATATGCATGCAGTTTAGGGTTCATAGTTCAGCTCGGAGCCATTGTTTTTATTCCTGTGTCTTTGCTGCCGCTTTACCTCTTTCTCAGTTTTCTCTTTATTGTCAGTCTCTTAAGCCTCACTTATGATAAAGGCAAAGCAGCAATGCAAAAATGAAGGAATGTAGAGATCATTAAAACTACAACTCACAGAAAGCAACACAACAATGTGTAAACAGCTCGTTGTGGCGTACGGACCAGCACTGTAGAGCCCTCAGATCCACTAAAGTGTAAATGCTAGGAATGAAGCTGCAGCCTCGAGACGACTAGCTTAGCTTAGCACAAACTATAAACAGCAAGAACAATTCTAAACATGTCTTCCCTTGTCGATTTTGCTCTTACAATAAACAGCCTACTGCCGTTTTTTAGGCGAGTTCTAGGCCTGGTACTGAACATGGCTCTCTGACGTCTCATCTCGTTGTCACGGTAACCTCAAGACCACAGGAAATAGTTCATCTCCATGAAATCACAACTTCCAATTGGTTCTAATAATCTGCATCTGACTGCAAAATCTTTTTTATATTTCTTCTGTCATTACGTAAATAACTGGATCTCGTCAGATATTGCCAGATAGATTTTTGTTGAAACAGTCAATAATCTTTTATAATTCTTCCATAAAATGAACCACTTTAAATATATGAGCCATTTCACCTATCAGGCACGCGTCTTTCAGGAGCCAACATCCTTTCTCATGCATGTGGTGTCCCTGATCAAGCACCTTAAACTATGCCTTCAGGGCTTCAGAAGCGATGAAACGCACCTCGGTCTGTTCGACCGAGCCGAGATAAAACCTACGACGGCTGTTTTGCTGCACCGCAGCGTTGTTAACACCTGTTTCTGTGTTTGTGTGTGATGACCTATGTGGGCGGGAATGTGTGGGATAATAAGATAGTGAGAAAAATGACTGCATAGTTTTACTGGAAAGAAAAACATGTATGAGCAGGTGCGTGCAGCGTACGGCATCTTTAATTTCTCCCAAACCCTGCAGCCAGTGAGTGACATCATCGCAGAATGTTGAAACAAGAGGAATATTTCAAAGCTGTGATGATATAAGCCTTTTAGTCTTCGTCTTCCGCTGAGTACATCTAAGACATCAAATCACTCCACCTTAGAGTGACTTTTGATTCAGGTTGCAAAATTCCGGGAATTTTCAAAGATGGAAACTTTTCATAGGGAAAATTAAAGAATTAAAGGGAATAAACTTGGGATTTTAAAAATTGAAGGTTTGCTCCTCATAGGGAACTTAAATATAATTGTGTAATCTTGACTCTTGGTGGTGGCGGGGTTCTTTCTCACTTTCAGCTTGTGTGTAACATTTATTGTGCTCCTCCAGTGAAAGTCTCCCCCTGTGGACAGAAGACAACACACAGTTAGTCATAACTGGATTGAGTTGTTTCATCAAACGACTCTTCCAGCAGTTCAACAAAAGGAGGGTGACTGCTGGACGAGGCGACGCCGTGGCCAGGTCCCCGCCCGTGGACCCGGACCTGCTGTTCTCCTTTCACATCCCATATCAAACATGTCGTTGGGCTTTGAATAGTGCCTGTAATCCGAGGCAGTGTTGATGCTGCACAGCCGAGGGCGCTGCCAAAAGAGTCGAAGCCACTTCATTTGATTGTACATCCTGACATTTACAACAGAGGTGCGACGGAATCTAACGGCTCCAGCAGTGACTCCCTTCTGCCGCATCACAAAGGCTAATTCCTCATTGTCCCTGTGAGGTTGTCCTCATCGATCATGTTGTTTCTCCTCTTTTATGCCATGTGATGTTCTTCATTGTCTTCCTCGGTGTCCCCCCCTCCCAACCCTGTCTACCGCTAACAAATGACCACTCCAAAGTTTTCACTTTCAGATTTGTAACAGTTTGTCCACACATGCAATCAAAAACGTGTCACCTTGAGCTCTCTCTCTCTCTCTCTCTCTCACGCACACACCGTGGTGTTTGTCCATCAATGTCCTCACACACATGCAGGCTGATGCTGTTTCCATGGTGATTAATATAAACAGAAGTCGGATGTCTCTTGACATCCCAGTCGTGGTCAGGGCTGTTGCCATGGTAAATTCAGTCCCTGTAGGCTCTTTTGTGTCCATTCCTACGTGATGCGAGTGAACCAGCTGGGTCATAGTGGGAGTGTGTTTCAGAGCTAAGGTGCGTTGTAGCCAAATGATTTTTGTGTGTGTGTGTATTTATTGATGGAGTGACCTGGAGAGCCGGTGGACACATGAAAGAAAAATAAACCAATAATAATAGTGGTTTTAGTTTTGCAGCGCTGACATTAGAGCTGAGCTCAAAGCACCACTTAGAAATAAAAACAGTTGTTTATTTACGTGTTTTCTGTTGAATAATGGAACCGCTCAAGCCCAGACAACTCATTATTTTGTCTGTCCAGCAATAGGGTTGCAAAATTCCGGGAATTTTCGCAGATGGAAACTTTCCATTGGAATTAACGGGAATTTAAGGAACTAAACGGGAATATACTGGGAATTTGTACAATTTAAATTTTCCTCCTCATAGGAAACTTAAATATAGTTGGGGAAAGTATATTTTGGCATAATTTTGACTAAAACAAACAGATGCCATTCAAGTAGACGTTAATATCCATCAGGTGCACATAGCACACTGCTTGCTGCATGGCTGTTGAGACCACGCCCCCTACATGCACCGTGCATTCCTCCCTCACATGCAGAGATGATTTCTAGAAGACTGTGGACTTCAGGTTTCAGAGAAAGGCGGTGGGCGTGTGCTTTAGTGAATGAAAATAGGAGGAGGGACCAGAGAAAACAACAATGTCAGCGGAATACTGTTATTTTCCGACTGCTTCACAGCATTTATGTTGCCATATGGCTGGGTTTTCTGTGAATACAGAAGAAGCGCGTGTCCAGCACACACACACACACACACACACACATCTCCAGCTCTTCAGATAGGGCAGGGACGAGAGACAAAGAGCAGCACAGACTCAGTGATGTCTTTAGTCTTCCCTCACACAAGACTGAGATACAGAAATATCACCAAGATAGCTAATTGTTAATAATCGACGCATCCGTGCACGTGATGGTTTGGGCTTTGCCTTGGTGGCAGCGTGTGCCCTCCGGTTATTCCTCCTAGATGGTGACCTGTTATCTTCCTTCATGCTTTTTGCTGTCCATGTTTCATTTTGTCCCGCTACGCTCTGCATGCATGGCCCATCTGCTGCGGTGCTGCTGATGGCGAAGCCCGTTCCTTCCACCCGTATGGACACCTGGCTGGAAAGCAATGCTGCGAGCTCGTAGGCCAAAGGTTTGTCGGCCTGTTTTGTGGATTTCTGTCTTAATTCATATAAACGACTGCAGCCATTTCCTTTCAGAGGCTTCTCTCTCAGTGTATCATCGTCATCTTCGTCCTCTGCTGTCAGACCAGTGAGAATATAGACTATAATTGGCACTTAATTGCTGCCGTGGCAACAGAGCTATTAAAACCTACACGCACAATGCAACAAAGGCATAGTGTGTTCACACATGCACACTCGCATCAAGAGGAAGACACGCGAGGAAGGAGGCTCTTCACTCTTCCTCATTTTACTCCACTTGTTTTTTTCAGGAATGGAAATGAGTTTTGATCGAGGTTTAACTTGAGATGTGTGTGTGTGTGTGTGTGTGTGTGTGTGCGTGTTCATCTTGTCTTTCCGCTTCCTTGCATTAACAAAGCATCCATAATTAAACTTACCCATCACAAGTTGCCTCCCGTTGCCACGGTGATTCAGTGGTTGCCCACCTGCCTGCGGGTTCCGACATGTTGCACGGGTTGATGAAGCGCTCGTTCTCTCAGTGCACGTGTTGCTCTTGATTGGCTGGCTTCATTTGGATTTGGTGTGTTTACAACATGCATTCCTCTCGATAGTGATTCACTATTGGCAAAGTGACGCTATAATCGGTACCCGGTGAGAAGCGGTTCCTCGTCCAGGGTCTGTTGCCTCTGAACCTCTCCCAAATGCGTCTTTTTGGACCCACTTTATATATTGGCTATGTCCTGTACCATCATATTCTTGACGCTATCGCATAAAAGGCTTCTAATCAATACAATTTTCAAATCCAAGATGAGCGGGAGAAGCGAGGCCTGGAACCGACTTGTGTGAGGCGTCCTGGGTCGAGGCTCTGAAGGGGCGGGGGTGGGTCACAGATCCATACGTACGGCGGTGACAGCTGGACGACAGCAGAGCATATGATTGGCTCTCAGGAGAACATGACAAGTTGTGATTGGATTAGAGGCATAACGAGGTACTTCAGCATAACTGCTGAAAAGACGTCTTCTCATCCGGATGCTGCGAAGCTCCATGTTTAATGTAGTACTGTCACCACGTTAGCTTGTGTGTGTATGTGTGTGTGTGCGTGATGTACACACACACACACACACACACACACACACACTCAAACAGCGGCTGTCAATACATCCCCAGTATTGGATGCATTGACAGAAGCAGCGCGGCTCGACTGATACAATTACACTGGTTCATTCAGGAGGAAATGGAATCATTGTTGCTGTGGGTAACGGTGGGGGGGGGGGGGGCAGCCACCCCCTCACACGCACACAGTCATGCAGGCCTTCTCTTTCTAATTAAATGCATGTGTGTGTGTTTGGAACTAGCATGCACCTTTGGGTTTGGGGTGCACTAACCGACGTCCCCAGGGCGCTGGTCCCAAACGGGGGGGGGGGGGGGGGACAAGTCAAGCAGGATGTCCCACGTTCATGCTTGGCTTTACTAACGTGATCATCTGGTGGAGATGATGATCAGTAACTGTGGCACTTCTCCAGATAAATTAAGTGTAAAAATGAAAGCTTCACTCAATAAAGGAATGAATGAACTTTTCTTTGCCCTCGGTCGATGTTCTGGATGGTTCTGGATGGTTCTGGTGATTCGATGAAGCCTGTTCTTTTGGAGAACGTCCACTCTGAGAGCCGCGGGACGGATTTGAAAGGCTTGCACATGATGTTCAAAACAAATCACGATTTCTCAAAGGGAATTTTCCAGTGGTAAATGATATAATTAAAGTGCTATGAACAAATCTAACGCTGATTCTTCTTTGAAGGGCGCTGTGTTTATTGTGGTTACACGCAGTACTCACCACAGAGGATGCTGCTCTCCTTTAGTACTGCCTTAACTCTTTCAGTGCCAATAACGTCTAAAGATGTTTTTTATAACCCAAACATTCACTGCCAACCCCGACATTGAAATCTGCCTCTCTTCAACGGCCAACAACTCCGGAATGGAAAATTGCAAGAAGACACTTTCTTTCCTGATGAAAGAAGAGACTTGGATCTTTCGTTTGATTCGTTCGGTGTTTGCTTAGTCATAGGGATAATATTCTGTGGGGATTGGAAAAATCGGGCAACATGGGCGAAAACTGGGGCACTCTGCATATAGCTGAGCTGAAAATGGCTGGCACTGAAAGAGTTAAATGCAATATCATTATTCATATGGCTGCTCTCAAACAGTGTAGATTTGTATTTGTGTTGGCTGGACGAGGACAGCCTGGACGAGGATGGAGACATGTTTACCGTGAAGCAGAGAAATCAGGCAGATTAGCTCACAGCAGGCTCCTCTCG
This sequence comes from Brachionichthys hirsutus, assembly GCF_040956055.1. NCBI lineage: Eukaryota > Metazoa > Chordata > Actinopteri > Lophiiformes > Brachionichthyidae > Brachionichthys > Brachionichthys hirsutus. The sequence goes on along the minus strand of NC_090918.1, from coordinate 4,014,836 downwards.
GCTCATTACCCCCCCCCCCCCCCCCACACACACACACACACACACACATCTGAAAGTCACTGCTGCGTTAATAACATTTTGATTATTATTTGACGTGAGAATCAAGAGTTATTGAGCTCATTTCCAAGCCTAAATGAGATAACTTGTTGCTCTAACGACTGTCAGATCCAATCACATTCGCGCTGCAGTGTCATTTTCTGCATATCAAAGGTCTGATATTTAAACTGACACAATCATTGAGTCTATCTGGAAATCTACTGAATATTGCTCATTTCTGAACGCTTTCATGGTGATGTAATCAGAATCAATGAATGATGTCATCGTGTGTGGGTAAACCGTAAAGTCGATGCTTGACAGGAATAGAACTTCTAACCTTGTAAAAATGCACCTGATTTTCCCTCTTGTGTGCATAAATGATACGTAAAAAGGAACGCTAAGACCAGAGATGATGTTTCAGCAGATACCAGCAAGATATCTAATCGTTTCATCCTTTAGCATTTTATAAAGACCTTCGTTGCCTGTAGTTTAACACAGAGCGTCTTTCCCCCTCTCTCGAGGGACATGCGGTATATTTCAAAATGCAATAATTTGGTCCACTCTGTGCACCGTTTGGACATCTGAATGCTACACTCTTTGTGCTTTCGTGAGGGTCTAATTTTAGGCCTGACTTTTTGTTTTCAGTTGAAATCGTGAAGCTGAGACCTCTCAGGAGACGGAATCCAGTTTGTGTCGAAACTCTTCTGACACCAGAAGATTACGGGTTACATTGTCCAGTAAAATTACCTTCTTCACTCTCAAATCTCTTGTGTGTGTTTGTGTGTGTGTGTGTTTCACAGAGGGGCGTTTTCTGAAGTGGTCCTGGCCCAGGAGAGGCTGACTGGCCGGATGTTTGCGGTGAAGTGCATCCCGAAAAAGGCTCTGAAAGGGAAGGAGAGCAGCATTGAGAACGAGATCGCTGTGCTGAGGAAGTTAGTACTGTTCCACAAACACAGACGCAAAGTCCCGGTTACCAGGGCAACTGTGCATCTCCTCTCGCACACTCGCAAACCCCTTACCCCACCCAACCTGCCCCCCCCCCCCCCCCCCCCCCCCCCCCCCCAGGTCACGATCCACAGCCCACCTATACCACACACACACACACGTCACAACTGAAACGTCTGTTTGTCTGAGCTGCACAATATTAGCCGCAGAATTCCTGCTTGAATGAAATTGTCTTTCTTGGAGAAAATGAGTACATAAACGTGGCTCCCTCTCAGGTCTCTGTGTACATGTAGACATGAGCTCGACATAAACGCTCACCTGCTTCACATTCCTCCAAGTGTTTCTGTGTGACAGCCCAGAGGGAACGACCTCTGAAAAGATGGCCAACACACGTGTGACGAAGAAGCATCTTCATCACAGCGTAACCATGGAGAAATCAGAAACAAAATGGAAGGAGAAACATTTGTGCTGGAACAACGAAATTACATTTAGCTGCTGTCGGTCTCAAACATTTCTTGAAATAACCCGACTATGTACTTTGACTGTTTATTAAAATCCTTCATACGTATTACTGAAGACGAGACAATCAGTAATTGATCGATCCATTCCCAAGTCGGCCACCGATCCGCCTTGCGGGTCTGCTGGAGCCTATCCTGGCCGAAAGGCAAACTACACCCCGGATGAGTCTCCAGCTCATCATGGAGCCGTGTGATAAATGAAATCTATATGATAAATATACAGTCAGTCTTTGTGCCAGTTTATAGTCTGAAGTGATGACTACATGCTTCCATCCTTTTTGACCACTCCAAGCATCGGTTCAATGATGGTACGGTCAAAAATCAAGTCCAAATTGTAATAAAATAAAATTGAATTAGTCGACTAGCTGGAAGTACAGTAGTAGTAGTAGATGAGCCAGTCCTGCTATATTCTGAGTAATGCATTCTGGAGCTTTAAGCGTCTCTCATCTCCTGCAGGTACCAAAATGCCTTTAAAATCTCCACAGAATATTTTAGCAATGCTGATTTTAAATGTTCCCAGTAATCTTAGTTTTTCTTTTCTTTTACAGTGCAAAACAAATAGCAAACACAAACACAATTTTTTTGCTTCTGAGCCCAGGTGTGCCTTCTGGGATCTCCAGTCTCAAAACGCTTCGCTTTGTGTGCATTTGTGCGTCTTGGCTGAACGAGTGTCTGCTGTGTGGTTTCATACACTTAAAATACTACTTTATTGCTGTTTTGTCCATTGAGGAAATTCTATTTCTGGATCCTGTAGGCACAGCAACAGGATTAAGCGCCCCCTGAATCGGGTTTCCGTGTGAGGTGCAATGCTCGCATGACATGCTGCTTTGATATAAGAAGCTTTGCTGATGGCTTTCCTTTGTTTGCAGGATCAAGCATGAGAACATCGTGGCGCTGGAGGACATCTATGAGAGTCCTGACCACCTCTACCTGATTATGCAGCTGTAAGTTTCATCGTCTGTTTGTATCACTTGGAAGACTCAATCACTGAGAAAGACATGAACAAAGTTCTCTCTATCTCTATCGAATGACGTCATAGTACCACACATACCGATTAAAAATCTGCTGCTTACATTTTGAATCAAAAGTTTAATAGCTATCAATAAAAATATGATTGGCCATAATTCCCCAAATCCATGTTTCATCTAGATACCTTTCACAGAAACAGAAATCCATTTCCCCTGCCTGAATGTGGATCCTCTGGATGTGGATCCTCTCGGCTACATACTGGTGCCAGTGCCATGTCCCTGCTTGCTGCTCCTCTCCAAATGCTATCTATTGTAATTGAAAAATAATAATAAATGATTCCTTTCAAAGGGATGCTGTGCACGTTTTCAGTAAGTTGTTAGTTAGTAATAGCTAGTTAATAACAGCTGGTTTGTAATAGGTATACTTGTTATTGTTCCCTGAATAGGTCAAATGGACTTTTGTATATTTTGAATACTTTTGTCAGGCCTCATCTGATAATGAAAGAGTGAACTTGACATCTCTTTATTGTTGACATTTGTGATCACCCCTCTCCCAAATATATATAGCACGTTAACGGAATCTCAAACTCAACCGCGTCGGCACGCGATGGATTTCTCAACGGCTCAGTAGCTACTTTTCTCTAACTAAATTATTGTATTAAATATGCACGATAACCTTCCAATGATATTTTTACAGAAATACTTTTTTTTTTTTTTTTTTTAAAGAGAACTCCATGTTGTGTAACGGCATGATGGATGCAACTTAAGGCTCAATCACCACTTTGGTTAAAGGGTGCAGCAGTTTAGAGAACCGCGTGATAAAACATGGAATATCGGCAGTAATCTGATGCTGGCTGGTGACCAGAACTACGAATTTCCAGCTGTTTGTATTTCAGTCCAGTTGGAAAGACGCCATCGTGAATGAAGGTCCTCCTCCAGCAGGGGGAGCTATGTGTCTGCGCTGCAGATAACAGACATATCTGTGTACAAGTTGTACCTACACCCGAATAAGTCAGTTCATGTAGTCTGGAGTCGATTAACCTAAAACCAAATACTTAATGAACCTGCCAAAGGTTTCGTTTCTGTCTTCTTACACAGAATTGCATTGAAAAGGTGAGAATATTCCACCTTTACAGCATGCAGAGAAACTAGCGCCCCCAAATGCACGCCCACACCTGCGCATTTCTTATTAAATTATTTTCTTTTTTATTATTATTTCAGATTTGAGGATTATATAGAAGTAGTCTAATTTTGTCTGCTGTCAAATTTTGCTTGATTTCAAGGTGAAAGGTGAGAAAGAAAGGGCCCGGTTTGCAGGAATGGATCATAGTACATTGATTTCACGTTCAAGATTCACTCGGATGTGTTAAAAGATAAGGAAAATGTTGACGGGAAAATGAGCCTGGCCTGTTTTATTACTGTGTGTGTGTGTGTGTCTGTGTGCGTGTGTGTGAATATTAACTGACACGTTCATATTATCTACGCAGGGTATCTGGTGGCGAGCTGTTTGACCGGATTGTGGAAAAAGGTTTCTACACGGAGAAGGACGCTAGCACGCTAATCCGGCAAGTCCTGGATGCCGTCGACTACCTGCACCACATGGGCATCGTGCACCGAGACCTGAAGGTACTGCAACACGGGGCACGCAATGGTTTACTGCAGACATGAGGTCAGTGGCTTGACGCAGGCAGTGCATTGTGGGTCAGTGTGACTATTTATGTTCATAGGTCTTTTTCACTCACGAGATTATCCCTGAATTGTGTATTTATAACCCATGAAAAGGTTCTCCCCCTTCCCGTCTTGTTGTCTCCTCACTCCAGCCAGAGAACTTGTTGTATTTTAATCCTCAAGACGAGTCCAAGATCATGATCAGCGACTTCGGCCTTTCCAAAATGGAGGGCAGCGGCGATGTCATGTCCACCGCCTGTGGCACGCCGGGATATGTGGGTGAGTCGGTCAGGCTTTCCTGCTTTCATGACTCCATGGGGCTCCTTAAGCCACGCCTCCACTCTTGTAGAATTCAAACCTAATAAAGCTATTATTATTATTATTAGATATTTTCAGAAACTGAGGAGGAACACGACACCTGCGTTGTCTAAAGTTAATAAAATAAATATCAAAACTGAGTTGCCATCAAACCTTTCGTTTTTAAAATCAAGGGGACAATTGATGTTTCCGGGGCGATTGAAGATGCTTCTGCTGTGTCCACCGTGTCCAACATCTTGGACTGTTTTTGACTGGAACGGGGCCGGAGCAGAGAAGCCGCCTGACTGCAAGCGATGGATTCTCGACCATCACATGTCTGCACCACAACTTCGCCAAATGTCTTTTTCGGTGTCTCGTTACTTGCCAGTTTCACCAGCTGATGGTCTCCAATGGAGTTTGATGTTTAATGAGTTAGTCCTTTAGAGCCCCCCAACTCATCTTTGGCCATTGCATTGGTTTCCTGCAAGCTTTGGAAAACAAGCCACGCTGCATTTGGATAAATGATCGACCCACGCGGTGATTTAATTTGATTTAGTTTTATTGTTTGGTTGAACGCCGTAATATTGTCTCTTCAAAAACGCCGTTTCCTTTCCCGTTAACGTGTTGAGACGCTCAAACACATCAGCAAGACATGCGTCTCATGCCAACAGATTTTATCGTAATGAAAGTTGCTCTCTGAGAGAAAGGCGGCCGTTTCTATTTCCATTTTGTGAATCCAGCTGGATCCATGGCGACGTCAATGCGAGTGTTTCCATCTGACACCATTTAGGATTCTTTTCCTCTGTCACTGTGATCTGCAGCGCCGTGTGTGTGTGTGTGTGTGTGTGTGTCTCTGCTCATGGATAGTTGTGTGTCTGGTTCACGAGCACAAGCACACACTCACCAATCAAGCTTATCACTCCCTGACAGACCAGCTCCCTCCACATAATCAACATGGAGCCGGAGAGAACCTGTGTGTGTGTGTGTGTGTGCGTGTGTGTTGTTGTCGTAAGAAACAGATGTTCTGCGTTGACGCGACACACATTTCATGTTGGAAACACAAACAGACCAGTCGCTCTGTCAAACATTCGACCCTGCATAAACAAGTCTGATGGAAATGCAGGCGAACACAATTTGTTCAACTCCTGAAATTAATGATGATGTTTTTTATGTGTCGAGTACTTTTTTTAAAAATGTTTCTAGAAAGGCTTTCTCAAGGGCAACAACAAAATAAGCGTGAAGGAGGGTCTTCTTGAGACCCGGTAACAGAGCTGTTTGCCCCATTACAGATTCTCTTTTTCTTTTTGTTTACTTGCATCTCATACTTCAATGTTTGAGACGATCAAAGTGACTTTTAATTTAGGAAGAAGGCAATCCTAATGAACACAAAGTGCAGCTTTAAAATTATCATTCCATTCAATGTGTATAAAAAGTTATTCTTCAACTTAATGATCTGCTGAGTCATTCTAAAAAATGCTTAAAAACTATCACATATTTCACCTGCAGCTTCTTCACTCTGACATCCTGTTTTTAATCCAGGAGATTTGATTCACATCCAACGTCTTCAATGAGATCCTAAAGAATATTCAGTGAGACAAAATGCATGTCGGTTCACTCCAAGGCTTTTCGTCAGAACTCTGGTGCCTTGATGTCTTTAGCTCTGAAGCAGCTGCAGACTCTCAGTCTATCAGGACAGCAGTCAAAACAGAACATCCCTTAGAAACGAACGGCTGTTTCCGTCATCTCAGCAAAATTCCAGAGCCGTTCAATGAAAACGCAAAAGACAGACAATCCGTCCACACAAGAGACGAGACGATATCTGAAATCTCATCTTAACGACATCTTGCAAACCGACTCCTGAGTAAGCAACAGAAGTAGACTTAAATAGAACTTTAAAAAAATACTTCTTAAGTGGTATGCTGTATCACATTTTATACATTTACTCCGTTTTACTGCATTTGATTATTGATGTAGCAAGAACTACCGGTAGGCAGGATGACCTCATGGTCTAAAAATGTCCTAATTCTGGATCCAGCAAAACAGGATCACACACACACACACACTCACACACACACACACACAGACACACAATGAGTCAGGATAACTCTATAAACACAACTCAACCTTCTGATTCAGCTCGAATGCCAGCTTTATTTATTTTATATCCATCGGCTAAGCAATGGCTCATCAGGGAGGCCTGTATGCCTTACATGTACTAGTAAAATATGATGATGATGATGATTATGGAAGAAGAGAGGAAACCGGACACTTGTCTGATAACACAAAAGAGCATTCAGCTTTAGTTTGTCACACAGGAACACAACTCGGCTGCGTCTTAGGGCTTCAGGCTGTCTCCAGGCTGCTTGAGAACCTGCAGCTCCTGCAGAAGGTTTCCCGTTGCTTAACCAAACTCACATGTGATGCTGATTTGGACAGACGCGCAGATATTCTTTGTTTTCAGGCTCATAACACTGCTTCATTATCACGTGAAAAAGAAAAAGACATCACGCGGCACATTTAAATGGACCTCAAGCTGACAAGAAAGTAAAATGCTCCTGATAATTCACTCCCAACTCATTTGAACAGCAGCCTGCTGTAAGACGGACACACGTTAGTGGGAGCAGCGCAGCCGAGACATCCAGCTGACTGACCAATCTCGTCCTGGTTTTCAGCTCCAGAGGTTCTTGCCCAGAAGCCGTACAGTAAAGCGGTGGACTGCTGGTCCATCGGAGTGATTGCCTACATCCTGTGAGTACCCGCCCCTCTGCGTATCACAGTAGTATGCGCCTCGTGTCATGGCGTTGAGGAGGCATCCCTGTTTCACTCTGATTGGTCAGTGTCTGATCTGGACTGAAAACCTACGCAGCAGGTTGAGCCTGTAAACATTTCAGACTCTTGATTATTGAGTTCTGTCTATATCTGAATAATTATCTGGAAAAGGAGAAGTTGTTAGTTGTATTTTTTTAAAGTATAATATTTTGAAGTCCTTGGAGCGGCCATATTAAAAAAAACCACGTTCATGAGTTTAATGCTGTCAAAGGTCAAGTAGCTCAAAGCGCAACACTTTCATGAGACTGGGCTGCAAACGCTTGCACTTCATGTGTGTGTGCGTGCACGTGCACGTGTGATGCTTCTTGGTTGCCATCATCAGAGCCAGATGGAGCCCTGCAGAATGACCTTGTATGGTTACGGAGCTGCTTTCCTCAGCTTTTTGTTTTCCATCTGCCACGTCACCTTCACCTCTCGTCTCGAGTGAACGTGCATCTTTGTGTGTGTGTGTGTGTGTGTGTGTGCATGGCTGTGATCAGCATGCGTGTATGGGTTACCGTTATGTCTAGTGAACTAATGTGTTTACAGTGCTGCTGCTGCTGAGTCCGGAATCCACCACAGGAACTGTTGCAGGAGTGTGTGTTTGTGTGTGTGTTTGTGTGTGTGTGTGTTTGCATGTGTAGGTGTGTGTGTGTGTGTGTGTGCACGCTTCACCGAACAGAGACAGTTTTATCTTGAGCAGGAGGTCAGACGTCAGCAGAAGGTCAATAACATGTGGAGCGTGTGAGATGTGGCGGGGAAGGTTCAAGGTTAACGTGTCTGTTGTGTCTATCAATCTTTACACTTACTGTATATTAAACTGGGATGTTTCTGCAGAGCTTAGTTAGTTTTTGTTGTGTGTGTGTGTGTGTGTGTGTGTAAGAGAGCAACCCCCTGCTGGTAATTAGCACAATTAGCCTTGGGATTCAGACTTTGTTAGCCTAAAGCTGCTGCTCAGGCGGAAAGATCACATCAGGTAATCAGCCATGAAAATTGTGTGTGTGTGTGTGTGGGTGTATGTGTGTGTGTGTGATGGAGTGAATGCTTAGCTGAGTCACAGCTGGGTCTTGAACCAAATGTGAAACCAGGAAAACAAAAGGAAGGCCTTGCTTTCCTCACACCAGGCACACTGTTTTCCTTTCATCCCATTGTGTCTTTCTTTCCGGTGTGTGTCTTTCTTTCATCCCAGTGTGTCTTCCTTTCATCCCAGTGTGTCTTTCTTTCATCCCAGTGTGTCTTCCTTTCATCCCAGTGTGTCTTTCTTTCATCCCAGTGTGTCTTCCTTTCATCCCAGTGTGTCTTCCTTTCATCCCAGTGTGTCTTCCTTTCCGGTTTGTGTTTTTCTTCCCGGTGTGTGTCTTCCTTTCATCCCAGCATTCCTTTCTTCCCGGTGTGTGTCTTCCTTTCATCCCAGCATTCCTTTCTTCCCGGTCTGTGTCTTCCTTTCCGGTGTGTGTTTTTGTTTCCGGTGTGTGTCTTTCTTTCCGGTTTGTGTCTTCCTTTCATCCCAGTGTGTCTTCCTTTCCGGTGTGTGTCTTTCTTTCCGGTGTGTGTCTTTCTTTCCGGTTTGTGTCTTTCTTTCCGGTGTGTGTCTTTCTTTCCGGTTTGTGTCTTTCTTCCCGGTGTGTGTCTTCCTTTCATCCCAGTGTGTCTTTCTTTCCGGTTTGTGTCTTTCTTTCCGGTGTGTGTCTTCCTTTCCGGTTTGTGTCTTTCTTTCATCCCAGTGTGTCTTTCTTTCCGGTTTGTGTCTTTCTTTCCGGTGTGTGTCTTTCTTTCTGGTTTGTGTCTTTCTTCCCGGTGTGTGTCTTCCTTTCATCCCAGCATTCCTTTCTTCCCGGTGTGTGTCTTTCTTTCCGGTTTGTGTCTTTCTTCCCGGTGTGTGTGTCTTTGTGTGGTGTGTTGACGGAGAACGGCATCTTAATAAGCTCTTATTGAAAACCTCTTGGTGAATCCAGACTAACGAGGTTCAGATGATGTTTTCGGCTCATTATGGGAAACCAGCCTGAAACTTGACTTTGTGTTCGCCAGCAGCCAGTAAGCTCCCGTTAACCCGTTAAAGGGTTGTCACCGTTACCAAACACAAAGTCAAACGGCGTTCCTGTATGTTGTGTGACTCTGAGCGTTGAATGAGATTATGGGATGTAAAAGACCAGTAAATACCTTTATGAAGGAATGAAGGCTCGGCGCTCTCGTCTCCAGGCTGTGTGGTTACCCTCCTTTCTACGACGAGAACGACTCCAAGCTGTTTGAGCAGATCCTGAAAGCCGACTACGAGTTTGACACGCCGTACTGGGACGACATATCGGACTCAGGTGAGCCTCCTCTTCCTCTGTTTCCCACATCGCTTCCTTCATCTCCCCGTCTGCTCCTCCTGCGCTCCGTTCACATGATGCATGAAAGGACGTTTCATGTGGCGTAAGAGGAGGCGCGGAGTTTGAGGCATTCTTCGTTTAGTAGAAATCTAATTTGTGCTACTGCTACCTTAGGCGGCTGCGGTTTAGCGGCGTGTTTTGCAGGTAACCGTTATTTGTTCCACATCTTCCCGGCTGCGGTTTAGCGGCGTGTTTTGCAGGTAACCGTTATTTGTTCCACGTCTTCCCGGCTGCGGTTTAGCGGCGTGTTTTGCAGGTAACCGTTATTTGTTCCACGTCTTCCCGGCTGCGGTTTAGCGCCGTGTTTTGCAGGTAACCGTTATTTGTTCCACGTCTTCCCGGCTGCGGTTTAGCGGCGTGTTTTGCAGGTAACCGTTATTTGTTCCACGTCTTCCTGGCTGCGGTTTAGCGGCTTGGTTGTGTCACAAGTGAATCATGTTTAAGGCCTTCTGGATGTTCTCTTCTCCCAGCGAAGGACTTCATCGGCAGTCTAATGGAAAAAAATGCATCCAAGCGTTTCACCTGTGAGCAGGCACTCAGACATCCCTGGTGAGACACACACACACACACACTCATACCTGTATAGATTTGATGGTTCTGCTTTAGCCTCTGTTTGACGTTCTGTGTGTGTGTGTGTGTGTGTGTGTGTGTCAGGATTGCCGGGGATACCGCACTGTGCAAGAACATCCATGAATCAGTCAGCCGACAGATCAGAAAGAACTTCGCCAAAAGCAAATGGAGGGTAAAGATTGTTTCATTCCGGCTTTTGGCTGCAGCAGCTTCTACGTTACTGTCGTATGATGAAGCACCAGTCTGCCGGTGATTCACCGGCCGGTATGAAGCACCAGTCTGCCTGCCGGTGAATCACCGGCCGGTATGAAGCACCAGTCTGCCTGCCGGTGAATCATTTCCTCTTCCTCTTTCCAGCAAGCGTTCAATGCCACCGCCGTTGTCCGACACATGAGGCGGCTGCAGCTGGGCAGTAGCATGGGTGGCAGCATAGATGCTGCTAACCCTCCAGCGAGGACGAGCCAGAACCAGAACCAGAACCAGAACCGGCCAGCTCAGAGCCAAAACGCCGGCCCGGCGGCACAGAGTCAGGCCCCCAGTGCAGCCCCCTCCACAGACAGCATAGCTGCTCCTCGCAAGGAATGTGAGTATGACTTAGTGCTAATGGTAGCATCACGACATCAATAGAACAATCCTTCATTAACCCCTCCCGATCTGGGTCCATCCTAGCAGAGACGTTCTGTATATGCTTAATATATGCATATAAATACCTCGACATGGGCGGAGCTAGGAACTCAAATCGCTGGTATTTTGAGGTATTACTGTTTGATGTGATGCAGCATCAGTCAAGCGTTCATCATCTGTTGTTAATCCGTCTGAAAGCCTTTTACAGTTCTAGAATTAAAGCTCGCTAACAGCAGAGGAAGTTTTCTTTGTCCAGAATAAATTCAAGCAAAAAGCCGTCTTCCATATTTTCATTATCATAATAACTGGCTCTTCTCTACATGCCTGTTGCCTGTTAGCATGACATAATGTGATGCATTTTGTGATACGTTTGTCTGCCCAGCACCTTCACCTGCGTTCCTCTTCCTCTGAGTACTTCCTCTTCCTGAGTATTTCCTCTTTTAGTTTTCGTCAGTCATAGAACATGGAAAGCATCGCAGCAATAAAGATCAAAAGGGTGTAGAAACCGCGGTATATGCTGCTGATCCAGCCACTAACTCTGCCCCCCCCCAGGCGTTACTGCACCAGTCGCCCCCTGCAGTCTGGAATCTGCAGCTTCGCCCTCTTCGGGGCCAGAGTCGAACCGGCCCCACCCCCCGGCGGTGGTCACAGAGACCAAGTGACGCCAGGTCCCGCGGGGGACCAGCTGGGAGGCCACGGCGCTGTGAGGCAGAGAGACGGTAACGGCTCGATGACCGAAGAGGAAGAGGAGGAGCCGCTCCTTCTTCGTGCCTCGCTCACCTCACTGCGCCCCCCCCCCAGCCAGTTTCTCGCCCTGCTCCCGGGAGAGCAGAGGACTCCACCTACCGATTGATGCCACAGAGCGCACCCCCCCCCCCCAACCCCCACCTGCCGCCTCTCACTGAGGATGCTCCGGTGTCCGGCTGTGATTGGCTGCAGCGAGCTCCAGCAGGCAGGGGGCAGTGGCGTTGTGTTATTTACCGTCCTTCCGGATCCTGGTCCTCCGTTTAGCTTTTTATTTGTGTTTTTAGGTTTGACTGTTGACGTATTGATTGTTTTGTTGTATATTAGTACTGTTATCTTTGTCAGATTGCTCCTTTGGTACGATCATTGTAAATGGATGGAGAGCGATGTAGCGGCTAGCAGGCGGCACGGCGGCGCAGTGGGTAGCGTTGCTGCCTCACAGCGAGATGGTCACAGGTTTGTGTCCGACTTGTGGCCATTCTGTGAGGAGTTTGCATGTTCTCCCCGTGTCTGCGTGGGTTCTCTCCAGGTTCTCCGGCTTCCTCCCACCGCCAAAAACATGCAGCCTAGGCTGATTGGTGACACTAAATTGTCCATAGGTGTGAGTGTGTGTGTGGCTGGTTGTCTGTCTCTGTGTTACCCTGCGATGAACTGGCGGCTTGGCCAGGGTGTCCCCTGCCTCTCGCCCATTGACTACTGGGATTGGCTCCAGCTTGACCCGATGACGGATTAAGCAGTTGGGACAATGAATGTTGATGTATTGATCGTTTTGTTGTATATTAGTACTGTTATCTTTGTCAGATTGCTACTTTGGTACGATCATTGTAAATGGATGGAGAGCGATGTAGCGGCTAGCAGGCGGCATGGTGGCGCAGTGGGTAGCGTTGCTGCCTCACAGCGAGAAGGTTCCGGGTTCCATTCCCTTTCTATGTTCTCCCCGTGTGCCAACCTCCAAAAACATGCTATTTAGGTGAATTGGTCACACCACATTACCCACAATCCACCTGTAGTCAGCTGGGATAGGATCCAGCAACAACCGCGAGCCACAAGGCGGAGACAGCGGCCGGAGGCGTGGTCTCTGAACACTCTGGCTGTTTCCCGCCATCAACAACCACCAGGTTTCCCTCCCAATCCGGACTAGAGGAAAGCAGCTGATTGGTCCGCTCGTTGGTGACCTCGTCTGTTTACACCGTATTTACCAACGTAGCGAACTCGTGTGACAAAGATTTATTCACGCTAACATCCTGCACCTTTAATACATATTATGTCCTCATGGGCGTGTTTGTTTGTTTGTTTCTCCTTTAGGGAATGCTTTCGAAGTACCGTATGACTGTTGGGATATAAACAGAGGTCAACGCTTTATATATTTTGCACAGGGGGGGGGTCAGATTTCTCAGACAAAGTTTCCATCCTCTAAAGTATTGTAGATTGTCTAAACCTTTATGTCAGAGGATTGTACGATTTGTTTACTATTTATTAACGTAATCGCCCTTTAATCAGGGGACGAACATGCAGCAGGTTCCGATGGAACAGGACAGAACCGAATCCCCCCCCCCCCCTTTGATTTTCTGGACTGAGCAGCTCCAAACTTTCTCTGAGACCTTTTACTGCTGTTTGACCTGTGGGGTGAGGAACGTCCCGCGTCTGTCCCCCCCTCTGGAGAAGCCATGTCCTGAACTCTTTCTTTTCTTGCATCGTTAAGCTGCTCCCAGTTCAGAAGCGCTCGGGGGACAATTGGACGCACTGTGAGCTGATGAAGCGTTTTCAGTCCCAGCACTGTTAACGACCCGTCGGCTGGTTTTGCTCTCACGCCGGTGCCGACCGGACTCGGTCTTGGGTTCATCGGGGACTCCGGTCGTTTGTGGCTGATCGGATTTCCAGTTTGTCTCGTCTCGCCCCTTCGTTCGGGCTTGTAAATGATGTTGCATTTGATCCACAGCCTGGTGCGAGCGACTTGGTCGTCACGGCAACCTAATTTCCGCCGTGGCTCGATGGTTGTCTTGCAGGTTGGACGTCCCCTTTTCCAAAAGGCGTCCCCTCAGCTGAACGTGATCACCTGGTCGTGTGAGAGTTCCGTCTTTGTCTCTTTGGCATCTTTTGTCGTCCACATCGTTGCAGTGCCTTTTGGATCGAACCAAGTTAAACGCGGCGACCCGACTTTGTTCTCGGCCTTTCGCCGGCTGTCTTCGGGCGACCCCTCGCAGCTGCAGCAGGTTCGCTGCTCACTCACACATATCGGATTGTCCCGTCTCTATCAGATGCAATTCCACTTGTCCCTTTATTGTGGCCAAAGTCCAACGTAGGAAGACGACGATGAGTTGGTTCCATTTGACGCGCGTGATGTGAAACCAAGGGCTCAACTCCAGCTGCAAATTAACCTTTGACCCCTTCCTAGTCTAGCTGCCGTTTGCCTTTTATATAACACACACACACACATACATACAGCCAGTGAGGCTGAGCTGGCGTGTCTCTAAAGCTGTGGCACGAGGGTTGGACACTTGTCTCTGCAGTCATGTCCTTTTACAGCAGCAGGCGGGACAATTCTGGCAGGGCTGGATTTGTCTTCTTCTCTTGCGCTCCGAGCCTATTGGCTCCGACTGAAGGCACAAACCTACGAAATGAGCCAACATGCTTTTATTTCATTGCTTTGGAGCGTCTCTGTAACCTGAGCCATCTGAGGACGGTAGTTTTAAGGGGACAGTTTGTAGCTGTGCATTAATTTTCATTTGTTGGATGGGTGTCTGCAGCAGCACGGAGGGGCGGGGCGTGACTTATGTTTGGGGGCCGGGGGGTCGCCGGTAGCCCGTTACCCACCCGACCGAATGAATTCACCTCACCTACGACCTGCTGGATTTGGTTTCAATGTGCAGTGATGATGACGATGCGCCTTCGTCGTGCTTCTTCCTGCTTTGCTTTGGAGACTGAACGGAATCACAGAACGACTGTTTCACCACGACCGCGTCTAATTATTCACTGTAACCACGGCTACATCGATTGCTATGCACTTTTTTTAAAAACATTTTAAGTGCACACGGAATGCTTCTTCAAGTGGAGTCGGGAAACGGCATCTGCACCTTTTGCTGCGTCTCTCGCAGATCTTGGATTGTATTTACTTGTTTATTACCGTGGTTATTATTCATTATTACTCTTGGAGGGGCGACGCTGTGAAAGTGTCGTAGCTGGTTTTTCCTCCTTGACAAAAGAAGCCAAACTTGTAGGAGTGTGTTTCGTCCCGTGGCGTCGCGGCGTCGGCGTCGGCGTCGGCGTGGGTTCGAGTTCATGCTTGTCGGGGTTTTTATGAATGGATGTTTCCTTGTTGTGTACTGCTGTAAATAGATTGTGAATATAAATGCTGTTGAGGCACGCGTGAGGAAGTTGATTGTGTTCTCTATGGAATGTTTAATGTTAAAAGAGAAACAGCTGAAACCCCTTTATTGTCCAGCACTGTGCCCCCCCCCCCACCTCCTACACGGGGGTTCAACGCCATCCCGCCGTATTGAACTGAAAGCAGCGTTTGCTAAACTCAGGCTTAGGTTTTTGCCATTCGAATCCAAAGCTGTGATTGGCTCAGAGACTCGGGGGGGCGTTCACTCCCCCCACTCTCCCCCCCCCCCCCTCTGAGCTCATACTCCTTGGACCTTTTTTTATTTTTATTTAAAGGTGAAGTGTGTCGTCTCCAACAATGAAAACACAAGCATGTCAAAAAAAAAAAAAACGTGTTCCAAGAGTTCAACTTTCACTGAGTGTTTCCTAAATCGTGTATGCCCTTGTGTGATGTTTGTGTCTCTGTATTTTGTATTAAATAAAGAAACGTGCACATGTTGATCTGCCGAGGGGAAGAAGGCTGGCGGTTATTCAGAGGCAGATCAGACCGTTTGAAATGCTCCCCGTGGAGCTCGGCTTCAACGCCGCCCGTCCTGCAGCTTAAATGGCGTAAAGGATGCTTCGAATCAAAGCAGTCGTCGAAAGAACAAAGACTTCTGCTGTGCCGGGTTTTCATTACACCTTTTTGACGAGGACAACTTAAACATCTTTAATGCAGCAAAGTTCTCAATAATTTTCTCGACTCCTTGTATTCCAAAAAAACCGAGGCAAACTGCAGCCTGGTTTTAACCCTGGAGGAGGTGGCATGTAGCTTCATGGCTAATGAATCCGTTTCACCAGTTAGCTAACGTAACGGCGACAGAATGTATTTTATTTGATGTCGCGTTCTATTTATAGAACTGGACACGGAAGCATGTTTGCTTATGCTGCTAAACGCTTTAGCAACCACGTGTTTAGCGCTCTAGATCCAATCTTGAAATGGAACCCATCTGATGGGCGTCCCTGAGGGTGTCCTGAGGGTGTCCTGAGGGTGTCCTGAGGGTCCCTGTGGGCATCCCTGAGGGTGTCCCTGAGGGTCCCTGTGGGCGTCCCTGAGGGTGTCCCTGAGGGTCCCTGTGGGCATCCTGAGGGTGTCCCTGTGGGTGTCCCTGAGTGTCCCTGTGGGCGTCCCTGAGTGTCCCTGTGGGTGTCCTGAGGGTGTCCCTGTGGGTGTCCCTGAGTGTCCCTGTAGGCGTCCCTGAGTGTCCCTGTGGGTGTCCTGAGGGTGTCCCTGTGGGGGTGTCCTCGTCCAGAGCCCGCTGGCTCAGCCGGCTGAATTCTGTCTCCTCTGCATGTGATCACAGCAAGCTCCCGTTCCGTGCACCGTCGTCACGACACACTCGCGTCCGAGCGGATGCTACCTGATGCACTTCCTGTGCTATGATGATGATGATGATGATGATGATGACTTTTTGTTAATGGGGCTTGTGTATCAGATGCCTTCGACAATCATGTGCACATATCAGAGTTACCCTGAAAACGACGTTGGTTGTGTTTTGTTTGTCTTTCCCCTGGAATAAATTCTGAATAATCGCAAGCTGGCTCTCTTTTTGTGGTGTGTGTGTGTGTGTGTGAAAACGGAGCCTGCAGATGTTGCCTCCACAAACAAAAGTAGATCTCGTATGCAAACTGTGTTTCCAGACCTCTTCTATAACTTTGTGAGCGTAACCAGCCCGGACTTTGTGGAAGACCAATAATTCGTCAAGTTTGCATCAACTAGAAATGGAACCCTCAAACTACAACCATTACATGTAAAGCTATGCGTAAAATGCATATTCCAAATACCTTATCCCAGTAATTTCTTTGGCGAAAGCGGTTCTATTCCTGAGACTGAACTGCTGTTCTCTGGGGGGGACGGCAGGCACTGGACTGAAACTCAAGAGCTAATTGAGGGTTCCTCAAGGAGCTTCAGCGTAATTTGTCATCAGCAGTAGACTCTCGACGGATGGTTTCAAAGGAGTCCAGGTGGACTCTTGAAATTAAATTTTCATGGAACAAACACAAAATGATCAAAGAAGCTTTTTGCACGGATTCATGCAAATCATATTTTTATAAAAGGAGTTGTTTCCACAAATTAAAAAAAAATCTTATTTGTCATCTCCTTACCAGTTGCCACGTGCAAAATGTCTAAAACACAACTTTGAATATTTTTATTCACTGTACTATTTAATGTACACTTTCTATCTAATGATATATAGTTTTTCAGTATTTTAAGAGAATGCAAATAAATTAAGTAATCACAAGTGACTAAATCAAACTAATACATACTTCACCCTCAAACCGCATGATGTGTTACTTCAGTTATTTCATATTAATATTTCACAGACAAACATGGTGGTGAATTTTCTGGGGAAAGGACAGGAGGCGGAGCTAGAAGTGGAGGAGATGAAGATGCTGAGGTTCTCCTTGGGAGTAACCAGGTTGGACAGGATTAGAAATGAGACAATAAGTGGGACAGTGACTTTTATGGTTTGGACATGTCCAGAGGAGACAGATGGACTATATCGGTAGAAGGATGCTGAGGATGGAACTGCCAGGGAACAGGACTAGAGGACGACCCAGGAGAAGAGACATGGACGTACTGAGGGAGGACATGAGAGTGGCTGGTGTTGGGGAGGACGATGCAAAGGACAGGGTGAAGTGGAGGAGGTTGATTTAGTGTAAAGACCCCCCCCCCCCCCCCCCCCCCATGGGACAAGCCGAGAGTCCAGTAGTATTCATTTTAATGCATCATTTAACTTTTAAATCCTACAAAAATCCTTTTTTATATTTCCTTGTGATGATCTAACGAGCTTCGTCTATATTGTCTGTAAAGAACTCTTGTTGTTGAACGGTGCTTTATAAAAAGAAGCGCCTCGTGTGCCCCATGCGATCGCCACCTGAGAGCTCCGAGCAGGAACTGAATCCGGGTGCTCTTTTGATTTCCTTTCGAGTTCTTTTTTGCCTGAAATGATTCCATCATTCCAGAACACGTGAGAGTTTATTTACAGATTACTGTGCAGATTATTGCTTTTAAAGAGTGTTCTGTGTTTGTCTCTTACATAGAGACCGCCCAGCAGTCTCTTGCTGTCCATGGCCCGGTTTCACCCCGGCTGGGTGGAGGTTTGGGCCGGGTGACCCTCCTCAAAGTTGCATGTGCTGGCGTTTCGCTGTGCTTGCGACACGCCTGTGTGGAGACTCCTCCTCCTGTGTGATAGTGTTGAGCTGATGCCCTTCCCTCCGCTCTGCACCCTGCAGCCTCACCTGCAGCTCCTCCACCTCCTGCTCGGCCTTACGCGTGGCCTTGCGGGCGTTCCTCAGGGAGCGCTTCACCTTGCGGACGCGCTCCTTCAGCTGCCGGTTCCTCCTCTCTGCCACGGCCAGGCGATCCCGCAGCGTGCGACCTCGCTCCTCCTCGTCGAACAGGGCAGCCTGCACGGAGGAGCACAGGAGCTGGAGACGGGAGGAGGGGGGGGGGGGGGGGGGGGTCGTTAGAAAATGAAGAGATCTCTTTTCCTTTTATCTCCTCTGTGGTATTCTTTCTCCCTGCCCTGAGACGGAGGCAGGACAGGGGGTAAAGATGGAGGTCCTGACCCGTGTCCGTTGCATTTATCCACACAGGAAAAGACATGGAAAGACGATGTGAGGGTCACTCTGATGTCTCAGGGGCCCAGTGCTGACCCCCCCCCCCCCCCACCAGTGGTAAATGTTCATTTCCAGGCAGTGAGGAAAAACATGTGGGCTCCGACCTGCCATTCTCTCTCTCTTTCTCTCTCTCTCAACCCAGCCAGTCAGACAGATGGCCGTCCACCATGAGTCTTAGGTTCTGTCCAAGGTTTCTGCCTGTTAAAGGGAAGTTTTTCCTTGCCTCCGTTGCTCTTGTGGGTCAAGTTGGGTTCTGTGTTTCCATGCTAATCCTGTAAAGTGCCTTGAGATGACTTTATGTTGTGTTGTGTGTATGTTATGCGCTACAGAAATAAAACTGAATTGGATTGAATTGAATTGTTCCCTGTGTTCTAATAGATCTTTGTAAGACATGGAGGAATCCCCATCGCCATTATTAAAGCGTCCGTATTCATGTGTCTATGACCTCCACCGACGGGGGGGGGGGGGGGGGGGGGGGGGGTTGTCTGTGTGACTGTTAGCGACATAACTCAAACCGTTACCGGCAGCTTTTTCAGGAAATGTTGGGAATGATTCCAGGAACAGATGATTACATGATGATGATCCAGAAGAGATCCTGGATTCTGGATCACGTTGAAATTTACATTGCAGCCAATGAAGCTTCAGAATGTGTTCCTCAATATCTTGGTTGATTATTGACCGATGTTTATGGAATTTGAGACAATCGTGTAGGGTGGGGGTCTCTATCTGACCACTGAATTTCATCCGGATCGGATCCGGATTGCGGATGCTGTCGTGATACAAATAAAATCCGGATTTTCCCATCTACTAATAATGAAGGCTTTTTCAATTTTCTTCACGCAGATTATTCATCTTTAAACAGGAGTAGTAATCTCATCCATACCGAGTGTATACATTAAAAAAATGCCCATTGGTAAAAACATAATCTCTTTCGGTTTAGGTAACTAAATGAGCAAGAATATTAAGATTCTCTCTTTCATTTCATCAAAAGAGCGGAGTTGGAGTCAGACGGATGGAAAGAGCTAAGAGGCTGGGATGGAGTAATCCATCTGGAATATTAAATAGAGTTATAAAGCCTTCACATTTATAAAAACAATGAAATCCAGATCTCTCTGCTCATAGGAAGACTCTCAGTGGGAGGCCCCAAACACACACATAACACACACATAACACACGCCACCTGTCGAAACATCCGGGCGTCACCTGCCTGCTGCTCGGCGTCATCTGTCTAAACAGCATTTAGAGGACATGCAAAGACACATGCACAGACAGCATGTCCTCAAACACAAAAACGAACACTGGGAGACAATCTCTCTTTCCTCTCCAGAGGCTGCACAACATCAGAGTTAGGGAGGCGCGAGCCCCTTTTAAATATCCAGACATTTAAAGCTGCATTAACACAAATGGACAACAGTGTAAGTAATTATCTATTATCTATTACACAATCCTCCCTGACTAAGTCCTCATTCGTTTTTTTTATCAACTAAAGGTCAACATCTCTATAAATTCAGATTATAAATTAATCTTTACCATTATTCAACTGTCAGTTGATCAATCATTCCAGCTGTGGCCAAAATCTGTGTGGGCGTGGCCACGGGAGCTGAACACCTGGAGACACGCCTGCTGGTCATTAGAGATTATGACTGCCGACTCGTGTTTCTCTATAGTCCGAGTGTGTTACTCCAGTGTGTTGTTGTGTTCTCTTCCGTGACTAAGATTTATATTAATGTTTTGTTTTGTTTACTTTGGGCAGTGTTTTTTAGTTCTGTCTTTTTTGTAGTATTTAGGTTGTTGTTTTTTGTCTTGGCTTTATTTTGTGTTTTCGTTTTTCTGGGACCTCAGCCAGTCCGAGCTTTAGTTCTTTTAGAATAGTGAGTTTGTGTCTCTTACTTTTTCTAATATATGAGTAAAGTGTTTTTTGTTCACCTTTTATTTGTGTCTCCGGCAGCTTGATCTTTACCACCAGGGATAAAATGTCTCTTAATTCCGTTTTAAGCATCTGCTCATAGATTCAAATGTAAACAGTTGAAAATGTGTGTGTGTATTTTCATGCACAATAACAAAAAGAATAATTTTTTCAGATGCATTGTTGCCGTCACAGAGACCAGCCCTGGTTTCTTTCTCTTCTCCTGAGTGAACGATGAAGAGATTAAGAACAGGATGGAGACGTTATTCATTCGGAGGTTTAACAACTGCGTTGTTTCCCCTCGGTCCCGCCGAACATCCACATAAAACGTTAATGTCAGTCGCGAACTGCTTGCAGGCGTTTACGTGACGGGATTGCAGCGTTCCCTTCATGTTGTCGGAATCGACTCGTTATCAGTGTAAACATGGAAACGTGCTGATTTGTCTCAACTGAAGGCAGAACGCTCTTTATTGGCTCCGCCTCTGACTTGTGGCCTCGGGCTCGTCTCTTCCTCCTCCTGCTGGGTCGAGCTGTGCTGCAGATAAGAGGGGGCTTTAAACCGCGGCTAATTGAAGGCTTCTGGCATAACAGTGGAGGAAGTCTCCCTTTCTCTTCTTCTAACCTTCTGAATAGGGTGTTTGGCTGAAAGCGGAAGCAATCCACCTTCCTAGTTTAGGATTATTTGAGCTTGAAGGTCGTCTGAGTCCTGTCTTCAATCTAGATCTAACAATCCCAATTAAACAACAGAGAAAATTTGAATAGTTAGGAGAGACAATAATCAAACGCCTCACCAAAGTCCTGGAGCAAAACACCTGCTCTGTCGCGCCCCGCCTGGAGGTCGAAGCCGCAACGTGCAGGTGCTCGTCCTGTAAGTGAGCTGTGTCTTTAAACCCCCCCCACACACACACACACTGCCCAATCACCACAATTCAGAGGCTGCAGGTCCCTGCAGGTCAGTCCCAAAGATTTTGCTCTGAAGGCTACTTGCAGACCATAAAAACACGCAGCAGATCCATTTAGTTTAGACTCGACCCCGCCCCTTCGACCCCAGAGGTCAGGTTCATCAGGACGAGGTGCAACAGCCTCTCTGTGGATGCGTTGATTCTAAGAGACGTAAATTCAAATATTTATTGGCACAGAATACGCAAATAGACCCAAAAACGTGGCGTCAAATGACTATAATGATCATGATGACATCCTCTGCATTCTGGTTCCAGGATGTTATCAGTTCAAGCTTTTAAAACCGTACGTTCCCTCTAAGAACCGGGTGCATCTTTAAGCTTTCAGCTGTCAGCTCAAATAGCAGCGTTCAAATCTCAAATCGTCCGGCTGCAGGCTCGGACCGCGGCAGCAGAAATGTCTTCTGCGGTGAAACGGTTTGTCTTGTCCCTGGTCTGAGGTCGGTATTTGTGTTGCATCACACCGCTGAGGACAAAGATTTAGAGCTCTGCTGTTTGACCTTTAACCTCCTGACAGCCTGAAAAGCCAGACCTCGACCAATCGGCTCAATTGCTTTGATCATCTCACATGCGTCCAATCACATGCTTGGATTTTATTTAGAGCATAATAAATGTTTCGAAGAGTGTTTGCAAGTATTCATTCGTCTAATCCTTTGTGTGTGTGTGTGTGTGTGTGTGTGTGCGTGTGTGTGTGCCAGAGGGTAGACAAACTGTTTCTACTGACCCTCACCAAATTCCTGGCAGCTGAGTCACAGCTGAGCTCAGGATTAGATGTTCACATACACAAACAGACGAAGACACACAAACCAAGACCTCCCACTGCTGTCGTGCGTTCATTCACTCCTCTGGACCGATAATCCGACGGCCATCATCAAACAGAGAGCTTTTACGAAAGCAAATATAAAAAGGTGTGTGTGCGTGTGCGCGTGTGTGTCTACCCTGCTGTCCTCCTGGATGTCCCACTCAGGGCTGAACGTGTGGAAGGGCTGGCTCCCTTGGGTGCAGTTGGAAAACTGGAAGAGGCTGGAGAAGGTGCGCCGGTTCTCAGAGGTGTCGGAGAAGATAGCGTCCTGGAAGTTGACACCGTGAGGGAGGATGTTGTAGTTCTCATCCATCCTGCAGGGGAGATAACGGCGACATCTGAAGCTGCTGCAGAAATCACCGGCTCTCGCAGCAGCCGCGGTCACGGAGCCGCAACGATCCGATCCAAAAGGGTCGTGAAAGCTGGCATCAATAAATATTTCTTCTGGACGGGACAAGTTTGAGATGCAGATTTCCACATGTTGGACCCATCTGGCTCTCCTCACCTGAGGAAAAAGAAGTAGGAGTAGTTCTCCATCACGGTGTGGGACTGGCAGGACAGGTACCCGAGCCCGGTCAGGTTGAGTCTGGATCCCGAGGGCACCTCCAGCATGCTGCCCCACGCCTGGTCGCACAACAACTCCACCTCCGCGGAGTACAGCAGCCCTTCCTCCGCGCCCTCGTACCCGCGCCCGAAGCCGAAGGGCAGGGAGTTGTACAGGCTGCCCGCCCCGCCGCCCAGGAGCTCCCGGTGGATGGCCAGGACCCGGGCGTACACGATGACCTCCGCCAGCTCTGCTCGGCAGCCCTCGCTCAGTGGCCGCCACTCAGAAGGGAGCTGGCAGCCGTGCGTAAAAGTGTCCAAATGCGCAGCGGCGCTCAGCGCAGCGACGAAAAACGCAAAGGAAGCCATCGCGAACGGTCTGTGGAGGTCAGTCAAATCGGTTTCCTGTTCGGTAACGACTGACTGCTTTGATCCTGAATGTTACTTCAAGCGGCTCATAACGAGAATGGAGGGAAGACGTCTTCACAGAGGCGCTGGTGTGATGAGACCCTGACCCTTCAGGATGCCCGACTTTACCACAAACCCTAAAAACATGTAAAGACTGATTTAATACAAACCCTAAAAACATGTAAAGACTGATTTAATACAAACCCTAAAAACATGTAAAAACTGATTTACCACAAACCCTAAAAACATGTAAAGACTGATTTACCACAAACTCTAAAAACATGTAAAGACTGATTTACTACAAACCCTAAAAACATGTAAAGACTGATTTACCACAAACCCTAAAAACATGTAAAGACTGATTTACTACAAACCCTAAAAACATGTAAAGACTGATTTACCACAAACTCTAAAAACATGTAAAGACTGATTTACCACAAACTCTAAAAACATGTAAAGACTGATTTACCACAAACCCTAAAAACATGTAAAGACTGATTTACCACAAACCCTAAAAACATGTAAAGACTGATTTACTACAAACTCTAAAAACATGTAAAGACTGATTTACCACAAACTCTAAAAACATGTAAAGACTGATTTTACACAAGTTTTCGCTTTCTTTTTAGATTATTAAAAAGAACAAAACAGAAAATTCCGCGACTCCAACCTGTGGCTGTCCTCCCCGTCCTCCCCGTCCTCGGTGAGTCTCATCGGCGTCATCATTCTCGGAGCGAAGTGGGTTAGTGTTGCATTCAGGGACTGATGATACGGTCCGACGTTGCCGTTTCTCTCTCTCTCTCTCTCTCTCTCTCTCCCTCTCTCTTTCTCTCTCTCTGATTGCGTTTACCCCTTTCACAGGATATAATTAATCTTATTGATTAAAACGAATTGATAACAAAAAAAGAGTCTCGTTACAAACACAATCATCTATTTATGAGTCGGTAGCATTGTTGGCAAGATGTTTATGTTTTATTTTTATCTGTTTGAACATTAATTAACATTGTATTCATATCATTATGTTATAAATAATTGTCATGAATGAACCAATCCATTTGTGCTGCTGCTGTGTGTGCTTTGATGACGTTATAAGGGCCACCAGCATGCTGGGTGTTAGAGGACGCATCACAGAATGGTCTTATGTTTGAAATTAATTAATGTGTATGTTGTAGATAATAGTGTGCGTTTAGTGTTTTGATTGGCTTTCAGTCCTGTCCAGGCATTTTCAAGTATCTTTCTTTCTTTCTCTTTCTTCCTCCTCCTTCTTCTTTTTCTAGTAATACTACTAACATTATTATTATTATTATTATTATTATTATTATTATTATTATTATTACATTATAGCTGCCCAGTTGTGTTCAATCTCATCCCAGAATTTCAATAGTGTATTTTTAAATGCCTTTACATCTTTCTTCTGAAATTACACTGACACCTAGTGGATCCTTTTAATAACAGTTTTTATTGCAGGATAATATATCATAATAAATGGATTAACTGCTGGAATGTTTTTTCTTGTGCTTTAATGTGTTACTTCACATAACGTGTGTACTTATGCGTTGCCCTTATTAGCGGTCTCATTGTATGCCATTAACATATTGTAAACTTAATGTAAATTTATAAAACCAAATACATACATAATTACATTACACACATTATAATCAATAAGGTTATCATTTCATTGTTCCCCGCTCTCAACTGGCGGCTGGCCCCGCCCCCAGCGGTCAGGGTTTCACTCATATGGAAAGTGACGCAGATGCACCATATATATTCGGATCCATTTCTTGATCTGTGACGTCACTTCAAGGAAACGAAAACGTTCCAAATGCGCAGTCGTCAAAACAAGCCGTGGAAGAAGATAAAGGAAGTTCAGCAATCAACCTTCAGCATAAAAGACAGTGTAATCTATTTTAGATAGAAATAAATTTATAAATATACACAATAATACCCAAAGAAACACAATCATATATGTCACTTAATGAAAATTATACTGCTGGTAA
This sequence comes from Brachionichthys hirsutus, assembly GCF_040956055.1. Lineage (NCBI taxonomy): Eukaryota > Metazoa > Chordata > Actinopteri > Lophiiformes > Brachionichthyidae > Brachionichthys > Brachionichthys hirsutus. Next base: position 3,989,684 of record NC_090918.1, on the reverse strand, counting down.
AAATACAGAATTAAAGAAGTGCAAAATGTCTATCAGAATCCAGTTGCAATAGTTTCCGAGTAGTATTTTCCGTCTCAATTTCATTTTCACATTTTCAAATACTTAGCACAATTTACACAGCTAAATTAAAATAAAAAATAATAGGAATGAAAAATTTAAACGGACCTGAATTTTTGTTTTTCGTTTCCTGGAGCGCAGAAGTTTGATTTTATTTTGAAAGTATTAACGGAAACACTCTCTTCCTCGGCTCGTCTTGACGTTGCTGCGAACCGGAAGCAGCGACGGCACCGACGCATTTCCTTGTTTTTCCCCGTGTTTTATTTTTCGGAGTGATTCTCCGGACTCTTTTCAGAGACCTTGTTGACGGCGTTGTTCCGTTTCATCGTTTACCGGAGTCGCGCTCGGGACCGGCCCGCCTGAAGAGACCGAAAGTAAAGCTAAATACATTCAGCAGCCTCTATGCAAATAGCGTGAGGGTAGCATTCGATGGTCGCGTTGAGGTAGCATCAAAACACAGCGTCATTGATCAGCTGATTAGTGTGTGATTAACTGAGTCACGCGGTGACGTCACCGCGGATCATTTCTTTGAACTTCTATGCGCTTCATTGACACCAAAAAGGAAAATGTGACAAAACTTAATTTTGCTTATTTGTTGTAATTTTGAATAATAAGTCTGAATAATCGATCTCTAAAGTTCCACCTTGGTGTCGCATTCTGACTTGACTGCACGCGGATGCCGCGCTGGGGACATTCAACGCAACACCCCTCTCACTCATGGTGCCAAAAGCACAACTCAGTCACTCCCATGATGCATTGCGCCTCACGTGATCTCGCGCGATCGCTACAATATTTTAACAGCGATTAAACTAATCAATATCGCCTTTTTGTTTATGATTTAATAAGTTGAGTTTCTAAAAAGTGGATTAGTTGGATTGTCAGCAGGGAATTCCTACAGATTTTTTTTAAATGGGAATTTTCTGACATTTCTTTAATTTCTTGGGGCTCTGGAATGGATCCGAGTGGAGGTCGTACCCCCCCCCCCCCCCCCCCCAGATGTTCCTCATCTCCGTATTCAGTCTTTCTTTGGCTTCCTCGCAGCCTCATGGCGTCTGGAGGCCCCATGATGAACGGCGGCGTCTGCTGCTCTCCCAGTCAGTCCAGCACCCTGGAGGAAACGCTGCAGCAGATGAACATCCTCATCCAGGAGAACCGAGACCTGAAGGGTAAGGGTACGTCAGCGATGTGGAAAACAGCTTCCATTCCAGCTACGCAATGTGAGTTTATTCGCATCCCGTGTGTGTTCGATCAGAGGCGCTGCGTCAGACCAATCTGACGATGAAGGAGCGTTTCGAGGGTCTGACCGCGTGGCGAGAGAAACAGCGGGCGGAGCGGGACTTCCTCGAGAGCAGGCTGGAGGAGGCTCGGCTCCGCATCGAGGCGCTGACCCTCCAAAACCAGGAGTTGAACCGGAACGTCAAAGAGGAGGCGACGACGGAAGGACCCCTGGGAGGCTCTCCGGTGAGGGCGTTCCGATATATTCTGTTAAAGTTCAAAGCATTTGAGAGCCGGTGTTGCTTTCATACGACAATCGTTTACCATTTTGCTTTCACCTTGTTTTAGTTATCCTCGTGAGGCTTTATCTTACTCACTGTACAGTAGTCCCTCATTTTCCGCGGGGGTTACGTTCCAAAAACAACCTGCAATAAGTGAAATCCGCAATGTAGTAACTTTTATTTTTTTCCAATTATTATACGTGTACATAAATGTTTTAAGGCTGTAAAACCCCTCACCACACACTTTATACACATTTAACAGTCAGGCATTAATCTAAATAGATTGTTTCAGTATTATAGAATGAAACCAAAGATCAGAACCTGTTTTCAGAACTAAACATTTGTTGGAGAAATAAAAATATACAGTACGTACAGTAAACGTTTTCCTGTTAATAATGTTAAGGCGTGCAGGTCGAGGAAAGAGCCGCTTGGAGTGCAGAAGAACAAATATTCTACTCGTGCTGTCTTTAGCCTCTCATGCTGCTTTATTGGATAGCTTAGCACAGCGGAACGGCAGCGGCTACATGTATAAACAGGAAGAAACAAAACCTAAAAGGGACGTGACGTTTATGCTCCTACAAAATAAAAGCCTCTTTTTACACAGAGAATAAGAGCGCTATAAGACAAACGCTTAACAAATAAACATGATAGCTTCTAGAAATAACAAATTTAATTTTAATGATCAACCTACGAGGTTGAACACATGAGAAGTTATTAATAGCAACTCGCGCGTATTTCACAGTTCCTCCGACCGCGCCTTCATCCTTGCGCCGTTTCAAGGCGCGTTCAAGTGCAAAAATAAAATCTGAAAAATTGCATTAAAACTCTGCGAAGTCGCGGAAAATGAACCGCATTATATCGAGGGGCTACTGTACACTAATTTACTCGAGGCATAAACCGTGACTAAACGACCTCCTCCAGGCCCCGTCGTCCAATCGGAGTGCAGAGCTGGTTGCCCTGCAGGCCCTGGTTGCTCGTCTGCAGGCGGAGAAGAACGACCTGGTGGCCATGAACTCCGAACTGCAGCTGAAGGCCGAGCAGGACTCGCACGGTGACTCCTTCATTGAGGTCATCAAGGTCACGGTGAAGAGAGCACTCGCAAACACAAAGTCTCAACGCAAACCTGGAAATGTGAAAATAAATCACTCGGATTTACGTGCAGTTTTTTAAGTCACTCTGTGTTTTTCTTCTTAGGATGGAGGCTTTGACGGCGTCGGCGAGGGGTGTGGTTCAGAGCGCAGCAGCCGTCTCGACGTCGCCATGACGGCGTCTCGAATGGACAGCGAAGAGGTGACCGTCAGCCACCTTCTCCAGTCGCTTCGGAACGAGAGCCAGCAAGGAGAGCGGCTGCAGGCGGAGCTGCAGGCATCTGCTGCCAGGTAGAGGAAAGCGACTCCAAGGGAGCGTCCGTAAATGATCCCCCCCGCGTGAACGGAGATCCTTCCACGCTCGTAGCATCAGTCGCTTCTTGTGGTTTGGTTCATCTCGTCTCCCTTCTTCAAATGCGTCCCCGACAGAATTAAGGAGCTGGAGGAGAGGAAGAGTCGAGTTGGGAAATCAACACAGACCGCTCCGTCAGAGATAACAGAAAGCAAAGAGGAAAAGGTGTTTGCTCGGTACCGGTACTTAGCGAAGTCGTTATACGAGCATGCAATGCGAGCCGTTAGCATTTATCATCAGACCGAGGTCTGTGATTCCTCGTAACGTTTCTACATGCAGGTTACGTCTGAGGTGGAAAATATGAAGCTTCAAATGAAGACGTTGTTCAAAGAACTGCAGCAGGCCCAGAGTAAGGTGGATGAAGCTGAAGGCATGAAGAAGAACCTGCAGGACAGGTAAGGTCCGAATAATGAGCTGTCAAAGCGAGAACCACTAAACGCTCTTCCCTGTGGACGATTACAGGTCAGGACTTCAAAGAAGAGTATATCTTAAAAGAAAAGCATTTAGAGTTTCCCTCATCTAACCAAATATTCATTTTCATTTGATTTCATTTAAATGAAATCCGCTGTCCCACAGTAGATGTTCTAAGTCACGCTAAATATAAAAAAAACACACAATTTAAAGCAATCTAACATTTTCAACTCCGACTAAAACAATTCATAATAAGTAAATCACACGATTAAAACAGCGAGCAGCCAAACAGCAGCAGGTGACGACGGGTAAACGACAACAACAACAACAACAACACAAACGGCAGAGTGCGCTGATGTTCCCCTCTCGTGTCCAGATGCAGGGAGGTGGAGCAGGACGTCGTCACGCTGAAGGCCCAGCTGGTGGAGAAGCAGGCCGTTCAGTCAGAGAATGACCGACTGAAGCTGCAGCTGGAAAGCGTGCACGCCCAGAACCAGGTGGAGCAGAGGAGGACCGGGGAGGAGAGGCGAGACCGCGCACACACACACACACACACACACACACACACCGAGACACTGGCTGACCCGGTCCCAGTTGTGATTAGCTTATGTTTACATGCCGACTCATCAGACACACCCCTCCCCCCCTCCCAGGAACACCCTGGCCCAACTGAAAGATGCCTACACCAAGCTGTTTGAAGACTACAGAGAGCTCAAAGCGGAGAGGCAGAAGAGAGAGGTTGGAATTTATTGCGCTTATTTTACCAGCAAACGGTCTAAAAGAATCCTGATTGTTTCCCAAACCGAATTCAGTTCTAACTGCTGAGAAATCAAAGCCCTCCTCTGCTCCTCCAGTCTCAGACGGTGCAGAAGGAGGTGGTTGAAGACTTTCAACGGCGTCTGGCGGCAGCCGAAGAGGCCCTCGCTTCGAAGCAGAAGACGATTGATCAAATGAAACAGGATATCTTCCACAAGGAGGAGGAGCTGGAGACCATATCTGTGTTCCAGGCTCAGGTTGGCGAGCGTAAAAATGTCTTTTCATCTACATCAAGTGATGTGTTAGAAGTTCGCCTGACATCATGGCTCCCTTCAGCGCCATAGCAGCCGTCGCGCTTTTTGCTTCGTCCCTTCGCACAGGCAGAGGTCTACTCATCCGACTTCTACGCAGAGCGAGCGGCAAGGGAGAAACTCCATGAAGAGCGGGAGCGTCTGGCTGCTCAGCTGGAGTACGTGAAGAAGCAAAACGGCCAGCTGCAGGAGGAGATGGAGTCGCTGGGCCGGTACGTGGTCAGGCGAAGGTCCTGGGAGTCGCTCTGTGTGTGGATTCAGGAGAGAAAGCAACACCTTCTTTGCCCCCAGGCCTGGATGGCCACTCATTTATTATGCACGATTAATTAGTTATGCATTTTAACATTCAATATATACGCAGGATATCTGTAATTCAGATCTTCCAATCCAGAAAGAACATTTCACATCTCCCTCGGCGTGTCGGCGTTTTCATTGTCGACGTTCACTTTTCAGAATTGTAATTGTGTTACAGGCGTTCGCTGAATGAAATGCAGAAGAGACACGTGTCACTGGGAGGAAATCCATCTGGGCCCGGTACTAGTCTTGTTGGAAGAGGTGAATCTCGAGTTCTTTGTTGTTTTGGGGATACAGTAGTCCCTCATTTTCCGCGGGGGTTACGCTCCAAAAAGAACCCGCAATAATTGAAATCCGCAATGTAGTAATTTATTATACATGTACATAAATGCTTTAAGGCTGTAAAACCCCTCACCACACACTTTATACACGTTTAACAGTCAGGCATTAATCTAAATAGATTGTTTCAGTATTATAGAATGAAACCAAAGATCAGAACCTGTTTTCAGAACTAAACATTTGTTGGAGAAATAAAAATATATAGTACGTACAGTGAACGTTTTCCTGTTAATAATGTTAAGGCGTGCAGGTCGAGGAAAGAGCCGCTTGGAGTGCAGAAGAACAAATGTTCTACTCGTGCTGTCTTTAGCCTCTCATGCTGCTTTATTGGATAGCTTAGCACAGCGGAACGGCAGCGGCTACATGTATCAACAGGAAGAAACGAAGCCCAAAAGGGACGTGACGTTTATGCTCCTACAAAATAAAAGCCTCTTTTTACACAGAGAATAAGAGTGCTATTAAACAAACGCTTAACAAATAAACATGATAGCTTCTAGAAATAACAAATTCAATTTTAATGATCAACCTACGAGGTTGAACACATAAGAAGTTATTAATAGCGACTCGCGCGTATTTCACAGTTCCTCCGACCGCGCCTTCGTCCTTGCGCTGTTTTAAGGCGCGTTCAGGTGCAAAAAATAAAATCTGAAAAATTGCATTAAAACTCCGCGAAGTCGCGGAAGATGAACCGCATTATATCGAGGGACTGCTGTACTGGCTTTCTGATGCTAGGAGACCGTTAGCAAACTATTAACAGTCTTGACAGTTTAATGTAAATCATGGCGGCTCACCCGTTCGTTGTAACAAGGAAAGTCTGTTCAGCTTGTGATCAGCGTCTCCTCACTCAGGTGTCGACTGGCAGCATCAGGGGAATATTCCCGAACATGCCTGTCCTAAGTGCAACGAGATCCTTCCAGATCTGGACTCCCTCCAGATCCACATCATGGACTGCATCAACTAGACCTCCGTCCTTAACCTCCACAGCTGCAGCAGTGGATCCTTCGGCACCTTAATCTGAGTCTTCCTGTCATTTTGTCTGTCGGTACCTCTGCTCAGATCCCCCGGGTGATGTGTAGCCCTGTGACACGTTCATGGTAGAATGGAAACATTTTTCTTTTGGGGAAAATTTAAGTGCAATGATATCAGATTTTAATCCAGTTAAGTCTTCTTTTAGTTCATCAATGTGTAATTTTAGCGTTTTAGAAGTTGCATTTCTGCCCTGCTGGCAGTACACCCAGGTCAGGTGTATCCCGACTCCCGCCCATAGTCAGCTGGGATAGGCTCCAGCAGCCCAGGTGACCCGCAAGGTGAATAAGCGACTCAACAAGAAAATGAATGGATGCAAGTTGCATTTCTTTACCAAGTATTTGGCCACTGATGGATTTTAATATTTGATTATTTTTATATTTTTTGCTCAGAAAGAATAATTTCACTCGTCAGTTGCCGTTGGTGGAAAAAAAAATGCATTTATTGACACTTTAAAATTAGAATATGTATTTTGACTTTGCAGATGATACCTGGTTATTTGAAGGTTCTTATTAATCATGTATAACTTTAAGTACTTGTGCTGATTCTGTATTCTTTAGTTTATAAAGGCCTTTTGATTCAGTGTTGTAATTATGTGAATGAAAATAAATCAAAATGATAACTTCTATCTGCTTTTGGTCCTATTGTGTCATTAAAAAGACGAGTCGATTTCAAACGTCTTCCTTTCTTGGTAAAATGAAGAACATAGTGGTGCTGTACAGAAGATACAAAACTATAACATGAATAATTACTATAATCAAATAAACATTTGGTGTTTTTTAATAATTGCATTGTGTTAACTTCAGTCAGAGCTTAAAACGAGATTTGTTTTCTTGCCAAGGTTTTCGATAATACTTTTATCTGAAAAAGTTTGAATATTCACAATAGTGTAACACTACTTGTGTTCTGCCTTCATCTTCTGAGGGTCTGGTTGGTAGGTTATACAACATTATAATCTTTAGTTAAACACAATTAACGATCGCTAATTAAATGTTAGTACAGGTTTTTTTTTTGGTTTTTTTCCAAAACAAATGTGTACAATGTACAAATATGGTATCAATTCACACTTGAAGTATTCCTCCTTCCACTGACTCAACCCATCATGATGGGCATGATGAATTATTTTGCTGTTGAAGTCTGAAAAAGGCGTTCTGTCTCACTAAAACCTTTGTAATATCTGTACTTTGTGGTATTTCTGCCAAATCTATTACAGTTGTTGAGGAGTTGCTAAATCAATTCAGTCCTTGAGATTATTGTTAGAATTTTATTGGTGATATAAATATGGAGGGAATGTATTCTTTACTTAGTTTATTAAATTGTTTTATGTATTGTCTATCAATAGATATCAATATCTTTCTTGTACGCCTCACGGTTGTGGAGCTAATCTTTATTTTTTCTAGCAGATCAGGCGTGGTTTAACCTCACATAGGCCTCAGGGCCGTTTGAAACAAACAGAGAGAACACTGAGGATTTCAGTTCAGCCAGTCTGGCTGCTTTTCTGTCATCTCAAACTTGAACAAGTCCAGTTGACGCTTCCTGCCAGAGGGTTCTGGCAGGAATGGCATCCGGTTTAAAACTTTGGCAGAATTAAGGTATGCAATCGACATTAAGGTTGATTTGTTGTGGCGCCGCCTGACGGGACAAGCCGAAAGAGGAAGAAGAATAAGAATACGTGCTCTCGCCATGTGGAGGGCCTTCCTATAAGACATAGCCACTTATTCCAGAATCAGGTGAGACATGGGTCAGTATTTGTTTCCACGCTTGAGGTGAAAGGTGAGACAGTCCTGTCATGACCATAATTCATTCTCCTTTGTCCTTGACAGTCCCTGGAGGTGATCCTGCATTTTACTCAGCATGACGTACTCACAGATTGTGCATGCAAGGTTGTACAGCGCAGGAATGTGGTGTCGTATGATTGGCCGACATCTCATCATGAGTGTAATGGAAGGTCCCACCCGGCAAAGGTAAAAGGAAGAGCTGCGAGTGCAAAAGTGTATTTGCGTTGGAGTCTCCAAGGTGAACATGGACATCGCTACAGTGAACACTCTTCCTTATGAGGAATTTGTCGATACTTTTGGCAATGTGGTTGAAAGATGTCCTCTTATAGCAGCTGCTGTGTGGCCGAGGCGTCCCTTCCAGGACTTCATCGTTCTTGAAGAGGCTATCGGTGACTTCATTGATTCCCTTCCAGACGCAGGTAAGACACAAACCAGTATTTAGTTCACTTTTTATGTTTTCCCCTAAAATGGCAGTGGCATTGAACGAACTAAGCCGAGCCACCTCTGTTCCCAGGGCAAGAAGGACTACTCAGGTGTCTCCCAGACCTCGCAGGGAGGGAACTCCAAAACGGCACCTTGTCCCGGGAGTCTCACGAGGAGCAGAGCGCAGCTGGGATCGATGCCCTGAACTCTGCTGACGCAGCGCGGATGGCACGGCTCAACGAGGAGTACAAGCAGCGCTTTGAGTTTCCGTTTGTCATTTGTGCCCGAATGAACGACAAGGCCAGCATATTCAACCGGCTGTCTGAGCGCTGCCGGAATGAGCGTGCGGCGGAAAGGGCGCGGGCCATCAACGAGGTCAAGAAGATATGTCACCTGCGTATCCAACATCTCATGCACACAAAGTGAATTTTTCTTAGGACGGAATGAGATCCTTCCAGACGTGGACTCCCTGCAGGTCCACGGCGTCTTTTAGCCGGCCATCATTAACATCCAAATCAACAGCTGCTCCTTCAGCACCTTAATCTGAGTCTTCCTCTGCTTTTGTCTGTACCTCTGCTCCCAAGGTGACTCCTCTGTGAAAATGTAATTTCAGAATGAAAACAGTTTCCTTGTAGTAAGATTTTGGTACAAGCTTTCAAATCTGGAAACAGTTAAGTCCTCTCTTGTTTGTCAAATTTGAAAATTGCTTTCTGATTCCATTTTGTGATTCTGTGAAGATAAATATCAAAGATTATTTTGGAATGTTATATTTTGTAAGCTAAGGATCTTGGGATATTCAACACTAACTGCCTCTGTCGTAGATGTAGATTTCAAGATTGACTCTTCTTGCATTGACACCAATATGTGACATTATATTAACTAAGCTGAGCCATTGACCAGGCAAAGGAGGATTAGTGTATTCAGATGTCACCCGGTCAAACGGCACCTTGTCCCGGGAGTCTCACGAGGAGCAGGAGGTAGCTGGGAGAGATGTTCTGAACTCCGCTTGTTATTAATTATTATCACATTAAAAACAAGAGACAATCAGAGATTGCAGACCCTCGCCTCCAATAGACTATTCGATCTTGTGAGACAGTAAACAGGGCTTCCGGATCAGAGGGGCCAAACCTGCGCTAGCTTGCTGCTCCGGAACGGGAAAAGATACAACTACAACTGTAACATATATGAAACTAGAATGAACTATGAGTGTGCACATCAAATGTGAAGTCTCTAGCTCCAAAATTGAGGTCAGGATGGACTCCTGAAAAATGCTGATTTTAGAAGGAAAATTAGCTCTCAGATCCGGATCGTGATCCAGATCCGGCCGAAATTAGTCACGGTCATAGACCTTTAAGGAGTGCTTATGTGTGATTGTTTTCAGATCCATACCGCCATGCGTTTTGAAGAAATTAAGAAAAATGTCAAAAAGTGCCCTATCTCGCAATGTTAAAGAATCCTTTAAAAAATTCTAGAATCTGGATCCAGATCCGGATCAACGCCATTCTCGGGGAGGACCGAGCCACGGACAGAACCCTCGCCTCCCCTTCGGTGAGGGTAATCAAGAATTATCTAAACAACGAACTTGTTTCTGTTCGGGTCGCAATAAGTTTCAACCAATCAGAGACAGGAGGTGGGTTGTTATGGCGTCGCCATAGTAGAGTCATGCTCCTGAACCTCCCGTGAACAAATGTTTCCACAAACAAAATCATTATTACAAGAAATATATGTTCAGTAGCATACCATATGACCTCATGGAAATACGTACCTCGGAGAAAATAAAAATAAATTGTTGACGGTAAATACATTGAGAAGTCTTTTTTTTTTCTTCTTCTTTTAAACAGGCAAGTTCTTGGACACCTAATACAAGATTGACAACAACGCAGGGTCCTTCGTTGAGCGCCAGTTCCGATTTCTTCATGTCCGCAGTGGAGGCTCCGAACACTGATCTGTGAGTGTTATATTCACGCGATTCGTGATTTCGAATCGATTAGAAATCACGAAGTCCACGTAGCTCCGTGGAAGCTACCCTTAGAGCTAGCACCTGAGCTAGCCGTGAACCCAAAGCCTATGAAATCTATTGTAGCTTTATTTATAATGTATTGTACGGACATAGCATCCTTGACACTATGTTTAGTCTCAAATGTAACTAATGTGTTTTGCAGAGTTACCTTTTAATAGTGACTGATAATTTAACTAACAGACACAGGATGATTCAATATATTGTTGTGATGCTACCTATTTAATGCAGTACTGTCTAAATAAATAAACAAACAAACTGTTTTGCATTGTTTTATCCATGTTTGTGCTTCCAAATCAGTGTTTCCTTCGTTCCGCATTAATTTATGCATCTATGTTGTTGTAGGTCATCTGGAATCGACATTTCTAAAATGGAAGGTCAGTGACTTTTGGTGTGAAAGCGCAGCTTTATGATCTATCGAGACGTTTGCTAGTTTAAATATTTACTCCTTTTTCCAGGTGAGGACGATCTGGACGTTTTGACGGCGCTGCTGTTAGAGAGCGAGGGTGTTGAAGCAGGACCGAGCGGTCAGCAGCAGGAAGATGACTTAGATCGCCTCTTTGATGATGATGATGATGATGATGACAATGATGAAGAGGACACTGTCCCGGGTCTCTTCGGAGATGTGGATGATATTGAAAATGAACAGAGAGACTCCAAAGGAAATCAAGATGGAGGGGAAGGGTCCAATAACCTGGACATGTCCAGGGAGGATTTACAAGGTTTGTCCTCTAACCGCCGTCCAGATGACGCTCGTTTGGATCGCCAGTAGATCTTAATGTCTTCCTCCCTTAGAGGAGCTGAGACGCACGCAGGAGCAGATGAAGCAGTTGCAGGAGCAACTAGCGAGGAGCCGGAAGGTTTCCGTCTCGCCTCCAACTCCAGTCGGAACAGCGGAGAGCTGCAGGAGCCCCAGAGCAGCAGTCAGAACAGCGGAGAGCTGCAGGAGCCCCAGAGCAGCAGTCAGAACAGCGGAGAGCTGCAGGAGCCCCAGAGCAGCAGTCAGAACAGCAGAGAGCTGCAGGAGCCCCAGAGCAGCAGCCACCAAACAGACCCAGGTCAAGCCGACCACGCCCACACAGAACACCAGGACACAGACGGGTGAGCGTTTTGTCTCTCACTTCGAGGGTGGTTGAAAAGTTCGAGACGTTTGCCCACGACTTGCCTGATAAGGACGTTAAAGCCGCGCTGGCGTGCGACAAACGTGGATTCTGTGTGATCCTGCTTTTGTTTTTATCAGCCACGTCCCCGTCGTCTCCGGTCAGAGGAGGACCGGCGACACTCCGGGAGTCTTCTGACTTCTTTGATCAGCTCAACGCCGCTGACTCCTTCAAGCGCAAACCCAGGGTAGCGCACCACCCCAGAGCCAGCACATCGGGTAGAGGCTCGTCGTCGCGCAGGCACCTTTGGAAGTCGGGGCTTGACTTGTAGTTTCTCGTTCCCCCCCCCCCCCCCTCAGAAGACAGACAGCCGCTGATGGAGGTGAAGGTCGGCAGCTCCTTCCAGCCGGTGGCGAGCACCAGCACCGGAACCGGTCCGCTGGCTTCACCGCCGACCTCCCAGAGCCCAAGGGAGGTGAAGCCCTCCCCTCTTCCCGTGCTCCCCGCAGATGCTGCCATTGAGAAGTATTCTGGTCTGCGGCTCAGGTGAGGACGTTGACGTGATCGAGCCTGTTCTCCTCTAGACCCGGGTTTTCCTGCACGGCGTTTCACACGACGGTAAATCTCTTTCTTCTCAGGAAACCGCGCGTTTCTTCCAGCGAAATGGGCCGCAAGATGGCCGACCGCCGCCTGATCCGCCTCTCCGCGGTGCCAGAGCGTCTGGCGCGGGAGAAGCTGGAGGAGAGCGACTGGGTGACCTTCGGCGTCTTGGTCAACAAAGCCACACAACAAAGCAAGAGTAGTGTGAGTCCGTGTTCAAACGGCCCTCCCGTGCTCGCCTGTTCCTGTTTTTGTTTTCTCCAGGAACATTTTCTCATTCTCTGATTTTGATTTTGTTATATTTCGCAGCAGCTCATTCAGATAAATTCACGCACACCTCCTTTCCTTGCTCACTTCCTGATTACTTCAAGTTCTCACACAGACTGATTGAATGTACGACCTCCAAATAAAATACTCAAATGCCCATTCTGTTTGGAAGACTTTAGTCCCGCCTCGAGTGTTTCTAGCAAAAAGAACGAAAGCAGCAGCTAAATGTCTTTCATCATTTCCTTTGTTGTGACCTGCTGATAGTTCTTCATAAATCGAAGCGTAATCGAGCTGCGTTTCAAGCCGTCTTTGACCGAGCGCTTCTTCTCCGCAGGGTAAAACCTTCAGCGTCTGGAAACTGAATGACCTCCATAACCTGGAGGTGTTTGTGTCTCTGCTGCTGTTTGGCGAAGTCCACAAGGAGCACTGGAAGACGGAGCCGGGCGCCGTCATCGGCCTCCTCAACCCAAACCCCATGAAGCAGAGAGATGGATATGAGGGCGTGAGTAGATGCCACGAGTTGCTTTTCTTCGTTAAAACGTAATATTGAGACGTTATGTGTGGTTTTCATTGATTCCAGTGTATCCCAGCATAATAAAAGCCCGTGTTGACCGTGTGCAGGTGAGCCTGACGGTGGACCACCCACAGAAGGTGCTGCTGATGGGGGAAGCTCAGGACTACAGCACCTGCAAGGCCATGAAGAAGAACGGGGATCCCTGCTCTCAGATCGTCAACATGGTGGGGGGGGGGGCGTCGCTGCAATAGGATAGACCTTTACTGGCGTTGCAAAGCCCTCCAATCAGCTGCGAGGATATAAACACAAATGTGCAGTATAATATCGAGGTCGATTGCGTTCACCATTTATTGAGACGTGTTATCACTGTAGGGTATAAACTGTTCCTGAATCTGTTTGTCCGTGTTCCGATAGGTCCGTTACCATAACAGATCCGGGGTGAGAGGTGTCCTTGATGCCCCCCCCCCCCTCCCCCTCCCCCTCCCCCAGCCGCCCTTTCTTTCTGCGTCAAAGGCCTTCTGTTTCCCTTGCAGTCTGTTCACCTGACATGGAAGCAGCGGTTTCCTCTCTGTGTTTTCCCGCAGTACGAGTGTCAGTACTGTCAGTATCACGTCAAGGCCCAGTATCAGAAGATGAGCTCGAAGAGGGCTGAGCTGCAGTCGTCGTTCTCGGGCAAAGCGCCCAACAAGATGAAGGGGAAGGGGAAGGGCGGCAGCCTGAGGCAGCGTCTGTGCCAGGACGGCTTCTACTACGGCGGCGTGTCTTCTCCCGCCTGCGCCGCCTCGCTGTGAGCGTTCGCTGTTGTCGTGTCATTGTCGTACAAACCGTCGTGTTAACAAACAATTATTTGTGTGTTGCAGAACGACGTCCGACCCAAGCCGACCCACCCAGAAGACTCTGGACAAGCTGTTTGTGAAAGGCTCAGCGAAGCACATCATCCAGGCCAAGAGGCTGGGTGAGGACCGATACGCTGACATGAACACAAACCTCATAAACTGGTTTGTTTTAGTCTATAAATATACGGAATATATCCCAAATACAGACCGGTTGATAACGACGGACTGTAAAGACAAAGCAGGACAATCAAATTGTTTTAGTCGGTTTTCTTTGTGTGTTTTTTTTTCTAGCCATGCGGTCCAACGAGGTTTCTGGTTGTTCGAGTGAATTCAAGAGCCTGATGTCGATGCCGACGCCCGGAGCGCTGCAGCTGAAGAAGCACCTAAAGCAGGACAGCCGATCAGGTGCAATGTTCATGAGAGTGCTGTGAATTCAGATTCTATCCAAGTCAGTGTCAAAGATTTTCAAACGTCTGATGTGAACTCAGCGGCAGAAGAGAGGTTCATACTGAATGTCGCCACCAGGGGGGGGCGCTTGGCTCCGCAGAGAGGAAACCACAATCAGCGTTCTTCTGAAGCTGACATCACGATGATGAATAAATTAATGCCGAATCTCAACCTTGCATATCGGGGTGTGTCCATTCAGTCCTTTCACAATAAAGGCCTTGTTTTTGTTGTCCTCTGAAGTACTGGAGGACTTTGAAGTTCGCGAGGAGGAAGCGTTACGTTCATATGGCGCAGGTCAGCAGAATGCGCATTTATTTGCAGAACTCATTGCGGTTCTCTCGTTGGTTGTCCTCAGCCTTGGTGGACGCAGCTGGCGCTCCGATCCAGTCGATCTCAGCTTCGGACCTCCTGAAGCAGCAGAAGCAGAAGCAGAAGGAGTTCCTGCAGAACCGCAGACGGAGGGCGGAGGAGATCCAAAAGAGGGCGCAGCAGAGCCCAGCAGTTGCGAGAGCTGGGTTGTCATCTCCGCCGAACCAGTTCCCAAAAACAGCATCGGTGGTCGCCATGGCGACCCAAAGCCCAGAGGAGCTCCGTGCTCCCGCCCTGGGCCGAGGCTTCTCCGAAGGAGAGGACATTGTCTTCTTTGAGGACAGCCCGCCGACGGCACCGACCCCCGGTGCTCTCGGTTTATCAGCCGCTAAGCGGGCTGCTCTGAAGAAGCTGAGGGCCAAAGGGGCGGGGCTTGAAAAGGAAGACCCCAACACTGTGAAGAGGAAGAGGAGTAACATGACCGAGATCAAGGCGCGGGTGGAGAAGAGTCTCACCTTGCCTAACGGTACAAACGCACACGTTATGGGAATAAATGGCTGGATTTGTATTTAAATTTGTTTTACTTCGTCACAACACGATGTACCGGTAAATATTTACGAGTTTGTACTTGAATTACATTGAAGGCGAATCGTCCACTAATGAAGAAGAGGAACCGGCCGAGAAGAAGAGGCGAGAAGAGCTCCTCTTCATCGAGTCGGAGGAGTTTCAAAAGATTCTCGGTGCCAAATCTCGCCACGGGGCCGTGCTCCAGGCGGTAGGCCAAGCTGCACCGCACCGCACTGCATGCGTCTTCCGCAGAAACACAATTAATTTTTATTTATTTATTTACACGCTGCTCAAATAATCGATACGGACAAAAAAAAAAAGTGTAAAGAAAAAACAACCCGAACCCTCGGGTTCCGGGTCCCGGTCCGGGGGGGGGGGGGAGGAGGGCGCCTGCTGCCGATCTAATCCTGCGTCTGTCTAAACGTCTTCTCCCAGGCCGAGTACCAAGTCCAGGAGAGCTACTTCAACGCTCTGGTGAAGAAGGAGCAGCTGGAGGAGAAGATGAGGGGCGTCAGAGAGATGAAATGTCGCGCTGTAACCTGCAAAAAGGTAACGGTTAAAGTCTATACGGTGTTCCCCGGTGGGGGGGGGGGGTCGGCCCCCAAAGTGAAGTCAGTTTTTTTTTTTGATTGATTGAAAGTAATCCTGTTTTGTGTCCCCCTGCCCCGTCTCTGTTAGCAGCAGGACCAGTGATATTCTTTTTTTCCCATGATCCTTTGCTTCCAGTGTAAGTACACCTACTTCAAGCCGGCAGACCGTTGCGTGGAGCAGAATCATGATCTGCGGCGGCACGAGGCTGTCAAACGTTTCTTCAGATGTCCCTGTGGACAGAGAGCCATCGCTCTGGACAGACTGCCCCACAGACACTGCAGGTGAGACGCGTCCCGTCCCGTCCCGTCCCGTCCCCTCAGTCATGGAAGTAACATCCTGTCTGATCGTTCCAGTCACTGCGGCCTGTTCAAATGGGAGCGGGATGGAATGCTGAAGGTAAAAATGTTTCATTCAAAAAGAACATTTCCTGTTTAAGAAAACTGACCTGATCGTGTGTTTTTTTTTTTACTTTTTCTTTTTTTTAGGAGAAAGCGGGACCAAAGATTGGGGGGGAACTTCTGCTCCCCCGAGGAGACGAACACGGCAAGTTCCTCAACAGCGTGCAGTGACGCCGCCGGGCTGCTTTTCATGGAGACGTGGTTTTTAACTAAATATCTTTTAACGCTTGTTTTCTTACTGGATGTCAGTTCTGCTGTAAATAATCTGATTAAAGGAATCGGTTTGCAGCATCTCGTGAAAACGTTTGTTATTACTTACAAACAGCAGTAAAAGTCCATCTTCTCCACCTAACCTTTGTCTTGAAGTATGAATTTAGATTTCCGATCGCAGAAAGGTCGTAGGTCACACATCCCATATATGGTAATAATTGGCTTCTGCGTTAAAAACGCTAAACCCAGTTTGGCCAATGGCATTAGACCCACGTGGGCTCCTCAGCCACGTCACTCTCCTTCTCTGCCAATGTTTAAGTGTTATAACAGGGTCAAAGGTTACTGCCACAGACTGTTATAACCAGAGATGTTTTTTGATGGGCTCGTGACTGGAATGTTTGCGGTCCCTGATCACTGTCTCATGTTACTTGTCCTGTGGGTTTTCATTTTTCTAGTTTGCATGTTTTGTGTTTTGTAGAAACTTTTCTTTTCTTTGATTAATTATGTTCAGGCCTCACCCACCACCTGATACCCGATCATTGGCAGATCAATCACCTCTATCAATCGCACGTGCTCATTTCACTCTGGCGTAGATTTATGCTGATAAAGATGATGAAAATAAAAAATAAGGGACATCCTGGATCCGTTTCTAAACTCGTCTTTATTTTTTGATGTATTAAAGAAGTATCGAATCGGGACTCGACATCGCTTCAAAATCAATTATGTTCTGGTGTGGAATTAAAAATTAAGCATGCAATCAACTTCTTGATCTTGATCAATCTTGGAACACACCGGATACAAAAATGGTCCAATCCCTGCTGTCCAATCACAGCTGTTCAATCACTGATCAAAGATCAAATTAAAAGATGATGAACATCAAAGATACAGATCAAATAAAAGATGATGAACATCAAAGATACAAATCAAATAAAAGATGATGAACATCAAAGATACAGATCAAATTAAAAGATGATGAACATCAAAGATACAAATCAAATAAAAGATGATGAACATCAAAGATACAGATCAAATAAAAGATGATAAACATCAAAGATCCTGATCAAATAAAAGATTATGAACATCAAAGATACAGATCAAATAAAAGATGATGAACATCAAAGATACAGATCAAATTAAAAGATGATGAACATCAAAGATACAAATCAAATAAAAGATGATGAACATCAAAGATACAGATCAAATAAAAGATGATGAACATCAAAGATACAAATCAAATAAAAGATGATGAACATCAAAGATACAGATCAAATAAAAGATGATGAACATCAAAAATACAAATCAAATAAAAGATGATGAACATCAAAGATACAGATCAAATTAAAAGATGATGAACATCAAAGATACAAATCAAATAAAAGATGATGAACATCAAAGATACAGATCAAATAAAAGATGATGAACATCAAAGATCCTGATCAAATAATAGATCTTAAGATCAAAGGAAGCACAATTATATATATAATGTCACTGATCAAACCATACAGGGTAATGCAGCCTCATGGTAGTACGGGTAGTGCGGTTAGCAGGAGCTAACGTAGCATTGCTAGTATCTCCCTTGTGCCGGTCTCAAGCCCGGATAAATGCAGAGAGTTGCATCAGGAATGGTGTGGTGCTGGTTGGAAATAAGAAGGCAGTAGCAGTTCCAACCACTTAACTTTATCAGAACATCCTTAGTACATCTTTAGTGCATCTTTAGTGCATCTTTAGTGCATCTTTAGTACATCTTTAGTACATCTTTAGTGCATCTTTAGTGCATCTTTAGTGCATCTTTAGTACATCTTTAGTACATCTTTAGTACATCTTTACTACATCTTTAGTGCATCTTTAGTACATCTTTAGTACATCTTTAGTACAACTCGCACTGGAACACCAACTCTGCATTCTTCTTCTCATTCTCTCTCTCGCTCCTCTCGCTTCTTCTGCAGTCCCTATTTCTCAGCATAAGAGTACTTACGCCCTCTTGTGGCGAAAGCATAGAACAGAAAAAATGGCATCCGGCGAAAATATTTTCCAAAAACATTATTCATGCAATAAACTTCTTGATCTTGATCAATCTTGGAACACATTTAATTCTGAAATCGATCCTGTCTGGATACAAAAAAGGTCCAATCTCTGCTATCCAATCGCAGCTGTTCAATCACTGATCAAAGATCAAATTAAAAGATGATGAACATCAAATATACAGATCAAATAAAATATCTAAAAATCAAAGGAAGCACAATTTTATATATATAATCACACATGGTCATTTTACTCTGGCGTCATCCATGCTTGTGTCATTAAAAATAAATAAATAAATAAAATCAACCTATGAAATCAATCAACCGCTCAAGGAAAGTCATCAATCACAAGTCTTCAAATTGACAACCATCTTGATTTCCGACTTTCGTATGAAAAAAATCCATTTTGTTTGCCCGCAGCCTCAGGGATGAGGAAAAGCTTACGGCACCTGGTATTCCCAGGCGGTCTCCCATCCAAGTACTAACCAGGCCCGACCCTGCTTAGCTTCCGAGATCGGACGAGATCGGGCGTGTTCAGAGTGGTATGGCCGTAGACGAAAGCCGCGGCGAAAAGGACAGTATATAAACACGACTGTCCAAACTCGGCGGACCGCCGTGTATTTAAAAAAAACCAAAATACTTTCCCAGCGGGCGTCACCTCGCGCGATTTCGTCTTCCTCGTTAGTATAGTGGACAGTATCTCCGCCTGTCACGCGGAAGACCGGGGTTCGATTCCCCGACGGGGAGGTGTTCTTTGTATCCAGGCATCCGGCGTAAATATTTTCCAAAGAAATTAAGCATGCAATCAACTTCTTGATCAATCTTGGAACACATTTAATTCTGAGATCCATCCTGTCTCGATACAAAAAAGGTTCATTCTTTGTTGTCCAATCACAGCTGTTCAATCACTGATCAAAGATCAAATAAAAGATGATGAACATCAAAGATACAAATCAAATAAAAGATGATGAACATCAAAGATACAGATCAAATAAAAGATGATGAACATCAAAGATACAAATCAAATAAAAGATGATGAACATCAAAGATACAGATCAAATTAAAAGATGATGAACATCAAAGATACAAATCAAATAAAAGATGATGAACATCAAAGATACAGATCAAATAAAAGATGATGAACATCAAAGATCCTGATCAAATAATAGATCTTAAGATCAAAGGAAGCACAATTATATATATAATGTCACTGATCAAACCATACAGGGCAATGCAGCCTCATGGTAGTACGGGTAGTGCGGTTAGCAGGAGCTAACGTAGCATTGCTAATATCTCCCTTGTGCCGGTCTCAAGCCCGGATAAATGCAGAGAGTTGCATCAGGAATGGTGTGGTGCTGGTTGGAAATAAGAAGGCAGTAGCAGTTCCAACCACTTAACTTTATCAGAACATCCTTAGTACATCTTTAGTGCATCTTTAGTGCATCTTTAGTGCATCTTTAGTACATCTTTAGTACATCTTTAGTGCATCTTTAGTGCATCTTTAGTACATCTTTAGTACATCCTTAGTGCATCTTTAGTACATCTTTAGTACATCTTTAGTGCATCTTTAGTACATCTTTAGTACAACTCGCACTGGAACATCAACTCTGCATTCTTCTTCTCTCATTCTCTCTCTCGCTTCTTCTGCAGTCCCTATTTCTCAGCATCAGAGTACTTACGCCCTCTTGTGGCGAAAGCATAGAACACAAAAAATGGCATCCGGCGAAAATATCCGCCAGAGAGCTTCCAGGCTGTTGGCTGTTCCTCTTCCACGTTTAATCACGTTCAGCGTGATAATGTCAACTCCACAAATACTCACGGAACTTTACCATACTTAGACTACTTACTGAATTCTGGTTAAGGAATTGTTTTCAAACTAACTTTGCTCTGAATCACAGAATCGAGACATTCATGTTAGCTTTTACACGAGCCTGCAGATTGAGGATCCACATAAGAACAATAATCCAGACGCACATTGTTTAAGATGCTGTAGAGCTAGCTAGCTAAACGCTAAAGACGGGGGCCGTTCTGGCGTCGTAGCACATAAAAGACACCGAATGAATGAAGAACAAAAGGTCTCATTACAGCAGCAAGTATTTAATGTGAAATCAAGTGTATTAAACAGTTTATCGAGCAAACACAATCCCAACAGCAGACAGGAAGGAGCCGCGGGAGGTCTGAGGCGGCGCCAGGCCTCCATGAATCCACGTCCTCTCCATCTGCCGGTGGATTCGGACCCTGACGTTACGAGTTATGAGGTCACCGATAATCCAGAGACTTTTATGCCTTGATGTTAGAATGTCCCCTTCCAGCATGTCACAATGAGCACAAACGCTCAATCCCATAAAGTTAGAGATAGATTATTTATAAACTACACCCCCCCCTCCCATTGCAAAGTGACAGAGATTGTATGATTAGAAAAATATTAACAATTCATTTCTGACTGATTGAAGGAGACCCGAGCTTGTACAGTCTGCAGCTCCGTCGTTCTTCTTCAGAGGGAGATCCTCTCTCCTTGCACCAGCTGGCCTCGGAAGGCCCAGCTATCCTGAGGGAGAAACGCAGCGGCAGCATTAAGGGTTAATCAGGCGGGTTACTAATGAAGGAAGCATCACATGGTGCAATATGGCGTCACAAATCAGCGCGCACTCGGCGTTGTGTTTCCACGACGACGGCGCCCAACAGAGGCATCCTCCTTTCAGGATCGTCTGAATCTCTTATTTTTAACATCAGCGTTGTTTAATCCAAGACAATCAGACATTTCTGTGTTTACGTTTCCAATAAAAGCGGTGAGATACAATCTGTTCCGTGACGCTCGATTTGTTCAAAAACAGAAACCATATTTCCCGTAAGAAATAACGGAACAGAGATGAATCCGGTCCCACGCACCAGATAAATGCGCATTTACGTTTCCTGTAGTTATTTCATGTGTACATTTATATGTACATTTCTTAAGAATAGTCTAAATCGTTTGATTTCTCCATCCCGTACTGCAGCAAGCTCCCAGACGCGAACGCGATTATTTCCTTCTTCGATTCAACAGTTGTTCTCTTTACTTTCCTCTTTTCTTTTCCAGTACTATTATTGCTGCCTTTCTCTGGATCGATGACGAAGAGCTAAAGAGAACTAGAAAGACAATCAGAGACTGCAGACCCTCGCCTCCAATAGACTATTCGATCTTGTGAGACAGTAAACAGGGCTTCCGGATCAGAGGGGCCAAACCTGCTCTAGCTTGCTGCTCCGGAACGTACTACAAGACTCCTTCTGGACTCTTTTTCCCATCATGCCATTCGTGTCCCTCCCTCTTAAAGTGGCAGTTTACAGCACAGGCACAATTCCAGATGTAAAAATAATTCTAGAATCTGGATCCAGATCCGGATCAACGCCATTCTCGGGGAGGACCGAGCCACGGACAGAACCTTGCTTGTGTTAAAGTTTCAAGTCGATTGGGTTACTCGTTTTTGAGTTATGCGCTCGGACAGACAGACAGACAAACAGACAAACAGATAAACGGACCCAATTGCAATACCCTCGCCTCCCCTTCGGCGAGGGTAAAAATCCTTCTCCTATCGCGGGTCGACTCAGACTGAACCGACTCGGCGAGGCTCCGCCTTCGTTCGCGTGTCTTCGGTTCGTCTCGGCGCCACTCGTGTTCGATTTCAGAGGCATTTTAAGCAAAATCATTTTGGTGGAAAACCGAGTCGTTCTAGAACACTTGATTTCACATATATATATATGAAATGCGTTCAAGCCTCCAAGTCACACAGGACGTCATTAAAAAGTAAAACTGTCTGACCTTCAAATCAAATTCGCCCTTCATATTGTGTTTCCTCGCTGCGATCTCCAACACCTCCTTCTCTATGTTCTCCTGCGTGGTTCCCTTCACACTGATGTAGAAGCAGTCGGCGCTGGCATAGTGGCAGGAGATGGCCTGGGAACACACACACACACGCACACACACACACACACACACACACACACACACACACACACACACATACACGCACGGCAGATTTAGTTCCATCTTTTCCCTTCGATTGGTATCACAGAGGGTAAAAATAAATCTTAAATCGCGTCCAGAATTCAGAGAACGGTTGTCCTTCCTCAACATCTTGCAAATATCACCTTCAGGATACGATGAGGCACCAGGTGGATTGTGGGTAGTGTAGTACCTTGCGGAAGCCCTGCGTCTGGTTGGTGCCGGACCCGTGAATCAGCAGCGGATGGAAGAGGACGGTGTCGCCCGTCTCCATCTCCAGATGCAGCCCGGCCTGCTGCCGGTCGTAGTTACGCACTCCGTGGTACATCAGGTTGACGCCACCCTGAGGACCCACAATGCAGTGTGTGTACTCGCAGGTGAGAACGCGCTTCCTGCAGAACGCTCCCGTCTCTTTCTTTGGGTACCTCCCACTCGGGGTAGTCGTGCTCCTGCAGGCTGCCGGTGTGCGTTCCAGGCAGGACGACCAGGCAGCCGTTCTGCCTGTTCACTTTCTCCATCGCAGTCCAGGCGCAGACGATCCGGTCCGCCGGGCGAAACGGGAAGTAGTGCAGGTCCTGGTGCATCGGGTGGCGAGAAGTCTTCTTACCTGAGGCAACGGAGAACGCGTCCCGTAGGAGCCGAATGTGGAACGTTCGCATCGTTTTGATATTTGATCTCATGATGTTTCTCTCTCTATAATTCGGCCTTGTAAGAAAACACAGTAAAATACTGAGAATATTTGTTCCCCGGAACAAAGTCTCGATCCTCGCTGCCAAATTGCACGCTTGGGTTTGAGTTTTTTACCTGTATCCGGGGGCTTGTTGATCAGCATGGTGTGCATGGCCATGATGTCCGGTCCGGTGAAACACTCCACATACTTCAGAATCTGACACACGGAGTAGGGGGGGGGGGGGGTCGTCACCAACGACAGAGACGCAGACAAACTGCAGCGGGTCGTACCTGGGGTAAGGTGCAGTACCGGAACAGTCCAGGGACGCCTTGAAAGTCTTGGATTTTAGTGACGGCTTTCTGATCCGGGACAAACTCGGACTTGGCGATCGTCACATCCCTCATCAGCAACAGGCCGAGAGGCTTCGCTTCCTGTCGACAGAGCTTCTCAAACTCCTTTCTGCAGAAAGCAGCGATCACACGACATTTTAGAAGCAGCTCCTTGGCGTTTCTGTTCGTACGCTGGGGGGAAGAAGCTTTCGTCGTCGGTGCTCACCTGAAGCCGTCGATGTCTTCTTCAGACACCAGATTCTTGATGAGAAGGAATCCATTTTTCTCGTAGGAGAGTCGCTGCTCTGGGGTCAGCAGGTCAGTATCCAGAGTGTATCTAGCGAAGAAGAGTGACAGCGGGAAACGACGCAATGCAGTCAATGGAGCTTCAAAATGGTTCCTCTCGATGTTTACGGAATTTTCCTTGTTTTCATTTATTATTTTCATGAAAATGTACTCACAATATTACATCCTACACACACTTTCAATACTTTGAACATTTACATGATGAGAAAGGAGCCAATAGAAGAATTAAATTCTTATATTTGACCCAATCATGTAGGGTGGGGGTCTCTCTCTCACCACCGAACATCTAAAGGTTTGTTTTCATGGTTAAGGAATCTAAAAATAGAGATAAAATAAATGTGTAAATCACAATATAGGGAGACTGAGCTGCTCTCTGAGCGCTTTTCTAGTTTTTTATAATTAATAATAATTAATTACACGTGCACGCTAATGACGTGCACAAGTCCAGAACACGAATGCACCACTGGCGACACTGTGCCAGAGGTGAGCGCTCGATGTGGACTTTAAATATTTAACCGGAGGCAGCTGCTGAAGGTCGCAGTCGATACAGTAATCTCGAGCGAAGAAGAGATTACCCATCTGGGCTGTGTTCTTGACAAATACCTATCTGGTGATGGTATGGCAACTAAGGTGATCAAAAAAAGTCAATCAGAAAACAAGAATTTTGGGCAGAATGTCTGCTTTTGTCTCCGGACTCTTGCTGGAGCCCTCGTTCAGCCCCTCTTTGACTCTGCTAGCACCTCCTGGTATTCCAACATCAAAGTGTCCCTGAAAACCAGGCTCCAAACCTCCCAAAACAAACTGATTCAGCTACTCCTCAATCTGGGGCCCATGACCCACCTTCTCCCTGGACATTTTGCTACTGTAGTACATGCTACTGTTGACTGTACTTCTACTGTAATACATACTACTGTTGACTGTACTCGTACTGTAGTACATGCTACTGTTTGACTGTACTTCTACTGTAATACATACTACTGTTGACTGTACTTGTACTGTAATACATGCTACTGTTGACTGTACTTGTACTGTAATACATACTACTCTTTGACTGTACTTGTACTGTAATACATACTACTCTTTGACTGTACGTGTACTGTAATACATACTATTGTTGACTGTACTTGTACTGTAGTACATTCTACTGTTGACTATACTTGTACTGTAATACATACTACTCTTTGACTGTACTTGAACTGTAATACATGCTACTGTTGACTGTACTTGTACTGTGATACATACTACTCTTTGACTGTACTTGTACTGTAATACATACTATTGTTGACTGTACTTGTACTGTAGTACATTCTACTGTTGACTGTACTTGTACTGTAATACATGCTACTGTTTGACTGTACTTGTACTGTAACACATACTACTGTTTCCCTGTACTTGTACTGTAATACTTTCTATCTAATAAATATATCCGTCTTGTCCCGACCTCAGGCTCTGCGGGGGGGCGGAGGCGAGGCCCGGAGCCGAGGTCGGCGCAGCTCCCTGAGGAGGCCGTCAAGGAGCCTGAGGAGCTTCTTTAATTAGCAACAATAGCTAATCAATAAACAGTTACGTCATCGAACGTTCGTTCGTCTCGTTCCCTCCGAGGCCCGGGCTCCACGGCGGAAGCACCGGACTATCCTATCAGAGCTGCGGGACCCGGCCAGCCTGATCCGCTGTGCAAAAGTCAAAACAACGAAAGGATACGATCGCAGCGGGTGGTCGATCGAGATGATTGATCAGTCGTTCGATTCTCTCCGCAGCGCGAGACATTTTGCTGCCAGGACGGAAGACGAAACGCTCCCGTAAACACCGAGAGTTATAAAAGAGAGGTTGACCGGGGCGGAAGTAGAGCGTCAACACCGGGGGGCAGACCGATCGAACGGTGTGATTGGACGACGAGCCGTGGCTTCCGACCCGACTCGCGTTTTAACCCTTTAATCACGCGTAGCAATCACTGCCGTTCACTTTCATGACTAGAGGCATTACACTGACGGGTACGTGTCTGGATTCTGATGGCATAGTGGCGCATCTGTTACTTTTGTGGATCTTCGCCGTATCCGCTCCCTCTACTGCCCCCGCATGGCCAAACTGAGTAAGTGCGTTCAAATGTCTCCAAAGTTACCAAGATGGGAGACAAACTGTCAGAAATACGGTGCAGCTCAGGGATAATCTTAAACTCTTCAAGTGCAATAAAATAAACAACAAAAACCCAAGAACAACATCAAGAAACGTCCAAGGTAAAATGTCATTTTAATAACATTTAAAAAAGCCATTCATATACAAAGAGGAAATTAAAATTAGTCACCTGTCCACTGAATTGGATGTTGAGCATCACTGATTATATTTCTAATATATTATATTTTAAAGTATGTTTGTCCCGTACATTTTAGAATTTTTACAATTAGTCTGCAACTTTCAGTTCTTGAAGCAAAAAATAATAATATTTACTTTGTATTATGGCAATTAGTTGTATTAGCATCCATTCATTCCGGCATTCCAACATCAGGCCATCTATGGCATTGATATGTGTAGAATCAACAGGCTCTAGGAAACACAGCTGAAGCTGAAGAGCGAAAAGCAACACCAAAAATATAAGGAAGAGGAACCAACATGCCACATGTTGGGTCAGGAGTGCAGCTGTGAGGGCCAGACACACATACACAATATAAAATGCAAATTGTTAAAAGGAAAGGACATTTTAGACAAAGGGGTGGGAGCTAACAAGCACTGCTAATTCTCCCTTCTTTTCAAGTTTCTGTGTGATGTTGTACAAATAATTTGTTCAGTATAAACCATATAATCAATCAATCAATCAAGGGTTGCAAAATGTCCACTCAAGTGGACACGTGTAACTTCTTTAAAATTATGAAAATTAGCACCAAAGAAAATGTGACTTTGTGTCATCGAAGGTAAAAAATAGGTGTATTAATCAATCGATTGATTAACAATGCATGCTTTTTTTTTATTACAGTATTTCCTAATCTTTATTTGCATATTTTTGATTTGCATTCGCCAATGTATTACGCCAGCATTCGGAAAACGGGCGTCTGTTATTTTTAATTATCAAACGCAAGTAGTTGCTGCAGTTTCTATCCAGCAGGCGGCGCTATAAAACAAAAATATTTTTGTTTATCATCATTGAAAATTAGGCCTTATACTTTAATGTCTTCTCATTTTCATCACAGCAATTCATTCTGAAATGACATTAGAGAGGATAATTTAAAACGCACACACCCAGGACAAGCCGCCAGGTCATCGAGGGGTTGACATTTATTACTGACGTAAAATTCGTTGTTTGCGCTCTTATTTTGAAAGCAGCCATTTAAAGCAATCATTGTGCATTGAGGGTGATTTTATTCTGAAGTGTACCGGAAGCCTGCGTGGCGCTCAGCGCGCAGCGCTTGATGGCGGCTAGCTTGCTCCCCTCCCGTTTGTTGTCGACACCAGATCCCCCTCCAGCCTCGCTAAACCGCTTTCGCCACATAAACGACATTTTTTTTTTTTGGGGGGGGGGTCGGTCTCCAACTCTCCGTCCTCACACCCCTCGTATCTTTCTCTGTGATTCGGGGGGGGGGGGTCGGGTATCGGAACCGAACCCGAACCCAGAGAGGGGGGGGCTGCTTCAGTGGGCGGATCATCCGGGCCTGGCTGCTCCGGGTCGACTCGGAACCACGGGAGTCACCGCTTCCAGGTAAGCGCGCCCAGGTGTCTGTTTGGTCCGGGGGGGGGGGTAAATCCAGACCGACTCCAGACCGACTCCGGATATATTTCCTATTTTTCCTGCTATTTTCCGTTTTATTCCTTTTTTAAATTTCACATTTCACATTTCAAACACAAAATCTATTGTTGCGCATTTAAGGTGTGAAATTCTGGTTTGTTTCCAGAGCGTGCGCGTCGCGTCGGGTCGGCAGGACCCCCCCCGCTGGGAACGAGCTGAGCGTTTTATATAGATATAAAAAAGAACAAATCAACGACAGCCGGCCGGAGTGGAATTAAAATGTCAACATAAATCATTATCCCAGTTTAGTAAAGTCTTTAGTGGGATTTCTGAGCGACACGTTTCATAAATAATGAAGAAATTACATTAAAACCGCTTAAAATAAAATAGCAGAAACGTCCTGGGTCCATGAGTCGCCACCTCCCCCTAATCCAGCCAGAACTCTTCCATCTGACCCGAGTCTAGAACCTCTAGATCTGGGATCGTTGTCCTTTTGTCATAATTTTAGGTGCTGATGGTCCGTTTTTTTTGTTTTTTTTTTTTTCTGATACTTGATGTGAATCACTTACAGATGACACCTGATTATTATTGATTATTGATTTATCGGTGACGTCTTTACATTTTGTCCTGGATTTATTTCCGGCATTTGGATCAGCTGTGTGTTGGTGTGTATTGACTCGCATCCGGACCCAGGCTGTTGGGTATGAGAGCGATACCTCCCCCCAGAGGATGAAGTAATTACCCTGGTGCTACCCCCCCCCCCCCCAGCCTGTAATGTATTGATCTGTCTCTGCATTACGTGGCACACAGCAGGACGTGGAACCGTGGAACCGTGACTCTCTAGTTCTTTGTCGATCTGCTCTTCTAGAATTTAAGTGTTATGTAACTGGGCGACGGTGGAAAAGTCTTGTCGGAACAAAGGAAAGATGAAAGGGTTCGTCTTGAATATCGAGCTTTGAAGGAGACGTCCGACGACCTCCTGGTGTCTTTCGGGGGTTATCGATTAAAGACGGAGGACGGGAAGCGTTCCATCCTGACGGAACACGAGGGTGTTAGAACCCGACCTACCCAAAACACTGTTGCTATTGACAACCAGTTCAGGAACCTTCCATCTCTCGCTCTCTCCCTCTCCTTTATATAACGCTGGCTTGTGTGATGTTTTATTGATCAGAGAGGTGTTTGTGTTTGTATTCCATTTGTTGTGTGTGTGTGTGTGTGTGTGCGTATCTATTCTAGGGTTTTGTTGCTAATGCTAATTGTGTCATATCATGCTGACTTTATATTTGCAACGCTGCAACAAATCCGCTGCTGCCGTGCTCGGCAGGTTGTGCAGCATCCGACGGAGAACTCGAGCGAATCCGACCGCTCGTCACCAAATCCAAACACAACTCTGCAGGAGACACACAATAAAGCAGATGTTAGTGTTGCTACGTGGCAAACATCAGGCTCTGTCCGGTTTGATGGAATTAGAGTCTTTAAAGAAAGATGCACCGAACTTCATACCCTAAAATGCACAACATCAAATTCTGCAGGACGTCCAGATGTAGAATCCAGAAAACCTGAATGTGAGTTGATGTGGGAGAGTCTGGTGAAACGAATCGTCTCGTTCAGGCCGAGCCGTTAGACTCTCTGTTTCAGCGCCTCTCACCCGCCTGAAGGGGGACCACGTCTCTTGTGTTGTCCCTCATCATACGGTCTGAAGGGGGGACCATGTCTCTTGTGTTGTCCCTCATCATACGGTCTGAAGGGGGGACCATGTCTCTTGTGTTGTCCCTCGTCATACGGTCTGAAGGGTGGACCATGTCTCTTGTGTTGTCCCCCGTCACTGTCCTCGTCATACGTTCTGAAGGGGAGACCATGTCTCTTGTGTTGTCCCTCATCATACGGTCTGAAGGGGGGACCATGTCTCTTGTGTTGTCCCCCGTCCCTGTCCTCGTCATACGGTAAATGTTTTATTGAGATTATCTGAGGATCATTTTTGTGGCACTTTAAAGTCCCTCTGTCTAAATATTAGGATACCATCGTAGACGATACATATCACACACACACACACACACACACACACGCTTAGTGTGTGTGTGTGTGTGCGCACAAAGGCTTGGACTGCCTGAGTTCTTCATTGTCTCTTCTGTTGGTAACAAATGTCAGCGCTCTTCGTTGTTTCACCTGAAGAAGTGCAGAAAACATTAAAAGTAGTCGAATCAAAGTAAATCTGGAGGCGGACTTTCAAGCAGCCGCCGGGGCTTGTGGGAAATGTCTTCTCGTCTCTGCCACAGGCCGGGCACCACGTTGTTGGAGTGGTAATCATTGGGTTGTTGGGCTTCAGAAGGACTATTAATGTGGGCCGGGTACAGCCAGAACATGTGTGTGTGTGTGTGTGTGTGTGTATGAACTCACACACACACACACACACACCTATACACACTGTGGAGGAAAGATATTTGAGCCATTCAAGGAATGTGGAACAGTGCAAGTTCATTGTCTCTCTCTCTCTCTCGCTCACTCTGTGTGTGTGTGTGTGTGAAGGGTCGAGTGGGTTGATTTGGATTGGCTCATAATCTGCAGATTAACTAGTGGCATTGTCAGAGTAGCACCAGGCGGGGGTTTTACACACACACACACACACACACACACACACATTTCGGCGGGTCTCTGCTCATCGATCGTAGGATTCGTTAAAGGTAAATCCTCAGAGGCGACTCACCTGCTCTCGCTCTCATCGACACATTTAATAACAAACAGACCATAATAGCAGGTTCCATTTCTTGCATCACTTTCCCTCGTGTGGTAAGAACTCACGACGGGGCAGATGCTGAAACATTCATCATCATCATCATCATCATCATCATCATCATCACCCATTGTGAGGGGATTTTGAACGCAGCGATCGGGTTTCGCTCGTGTTCAGAAATGCTTCTCTTCTGGAGAAATCAGCGTCTTTCAGTAAATGCTCCGTTCTTCGGTAAAATAAACGCCTTTCTCGCTTTTAGCTTTAGAAATGACTCGTTAACGGTGTTTTTGATTTCATGTCAGCCGTTCGTTCTGCATCCCGTCCTTCCACCTGCCTGAAATGATTCTACCCGACAATCCAGAGCTCGGGATTCATTCCGCCCAGCCGAAATCTGTTTTTAGACTTTAATGGGACTCTTATTGGATCTGGACCCGTGAGCTCTGGCATTCGGAGACGGTAATCTTGTTCTGATCGCTCCCTCTTGCCCCGCTGCTTCCTCCTGCTTCAAATTCAAGCGGCTGCATAAAAGTGAGTTTTTTTTTTTTTTTTTATCTCTAATCTAACGTTCCCAGAGGGTTAATCGTTACCACGTGGACGCGTGCCGCCAGCGTTCAAATGCACGGGGAAACGCCTGTAAGAAGCGGAGCAGCCATTATGATGATGATTATTATCACGAGGACACGAGTCTGTCGAGGTTCCTGCTGTTCCTCCGAAGCCGAATGTTTCTCAAGATGTTTTTAGCTCCAGTAATCACCTCAGCCATCATTGCATGAAGGTCAGTGGAACGTGGTACGCTTGCTCAGACGTTAATAATCCGGTGTAATTAGATTAACGCGGCGCTCCTATGTCGGCGCTGATTAAGCGTCGGTTTAGGCTGATTTACACGTCGTCGGAAATAGAAACGAGATTAAAACAGGAATCAGTCGTTGCTTATCAGAATTCGTAAAAGACTTTGATTGACATTCAAATGACTTCACTGCTGACGACGGTCAAACGTTCTTCGTCTCTAATCCGTCAGATCGGGGTTTCTATTAAAGTCCCAGTATTGAAATCAGACAGAAGCTTTGAAGTTCTGAAGCCGTGTCGTCGTTTTCATCATCGTGAACTCCAGGTTCCGGGAACGGCGGCTTTGACCAAGCTTCGTGAAGCACCTTTAGCGGGTCTGCACATTTCCATTGTGGGGAAATGTTGCGTCTTTGTCTCAGCACAAAGACGGGAAAGAGAAGGAAGCTAATTGGCTCTTCAGAAGTCTCCTGCCCGGTTGCCTAGCGCTGCTTCCTCTCCTCGCACCTACAAGGAGCAGCTCCATTACCTTGCATGAAAGAAAACCGGAAAAAAACGTAAACCTGCCCGACCCGACCCAACGCAGAGCAGCGCACGCACAGAACCAGGATGGCCTCGGTCACAATGGAGATGGATTCAGGAAGTGGTGGGGCGTGAGAAAGAGGATGTACGATGAAAAGCCAAAGAAAAGGAGGACAGGTAAGCGTAGCGGCGGGAGGTCAAAGTCTTTGAAGCCTCGCCGGCTAATTGTTGCCTCTGTGTCGTCGTTGCTAAAGCCTCCGTCCGTTTTTAGCTTTGGATGTTTGGGAGCCGGAGCTCGCCCTTTCACAGTAACAAAGCCCAGCGCATGCACGTGCTTCTTTTCAGAATAAAAGCATGGACAGTTGCCAACACTTTGTTGAATGTGGTTCTATTCATGGTCTTGTTTTAGAGAAATGCCCGAGGTAAGACAACGAACGAATTATCTAAACAAATAGATGCTTTCCTTTCTGAGTGAGACGAGTGTTTAACCTGAAGACACGTCTCCCTGAGAGTGAGACGAGTGTTTAACCTGAAGACGCGTCTCCCTGAGAGTGAGACGAGTGTTTAACCTGAAGACGCGTCTCCCTGAGAGTGAGACGAGTGTTTAACCTGAAGACGCGTCTCCCTGAGAGTGAGACGAGTGTTTAACCTGAAGACGCGTCTCCCTGAGAGTGAGACGAGTGTTTAACCTGAAGACGCGTCTCCCTGAGAGTGAGACGAGTGTTTAACCTGAAGACGCGTCTCCCTGAGAGTGAGACGAGTGTTTAACCTGAAGACGCGTCTCCCTGAGAGTGAGACGAGTGTTTAACCTGAAGACGTCTTCCTGAGAGTGAGACGAGTGTTTAACCTGAAGACGCGTCTCCCTGAGAGTGAGACGAGTGTTTAACCTGAAGACGTCTTCCTGAGAGTGAGACGAGTGTTTAACCTGAAGACGCATCTCCCTGAGAGTGAGACGAGTGTTTAACCTGAAGACGCGTCTCCCTGAGAGTGAGACGAGTGTTTAACCTGAAGACGCGTCTCCCTGAGAGTGAGACGAGTGTTTAACCTGAAGACGCGTCTCTCTGAGAGTGAGACGAGTGTTTAACCTGAAGACGCGTCTCCCTGAGAGTGAGACGAGTGTTTAACCTGAAGACGCGTCTCCCTGAGAGTGAGACGAGTGTTTAACCTGAAGACGCGTCTCCCTGAGCCATCGCAGAGGTCTCTCATGCTTTCAGTTGTGGTTCACCTCAGCACCAACGGAGGAGAGACTAGGTTGTTGCCTGGGGCAACGTGAAAAATAACCACTGAACTTTTGTTTTTTTTAAACGTGCTGATGCTGGGCGGGTGGGAAGCATGCTACTTTCGTTTATTGTACAGTGACAACAAGGTTTTTGTTAATGTGAAATTATTTATTCGTAAAAATTTAAAAGCAAAATCACGGCTACATGTTGAGAGCAATCCGGATACCAAAGAAAATAATTCAGAGTCTCCCAGTTACTTATAATTGTGGCTTTAAAAAAAAATCATAGCCTTTAAAATATGCATTTAATTCACTCACCTAAAATCCCCGTCATAAAAGGCTCCGATATGAACTATCATGCAAAATGTCTTCTGGATCTGATCCAGAATGAATTCAGGAAAAAATCGATACCAAGAACAATCTAGAACCTTCTGGTGCTGATGCAAACTCTATGCGAACACACACGTGTGTGTGTGTGTGTGCGGTGTGTGTTTTTCTCCTCCCACTGCTAGCAGAAGCAACTCGAGTGTCTGGTCTTGCACGCTTGTCAGCTGAGTTCCCGTTTTGTGGCCTGTGGGCTTTGTCTTTGTCATGTGGCGAGATGTGGACAGGGACATGCTGTAAGTAGCCACGCGTTGTGTTTACATTCGTGTGTGTGTGTGTGTGCGTAAGACACTTCGTCCCTATAAACAAGGCCTTCCCACCAGTGCGCCCTTCTGCTCCTCCGTCTTCGTCTTCATTTCATCCATCTCTCCCTTTGAACCCCGAAGATCTGTGTCCTCATCGTCTTCTTTCGTCTCTGCCTTCTGTTTTTAGTCATGTCTCTCTGCAGAAGACAGTCACGCCGTAGCTGGCTATGGGCGAAGGGCGGGACACGTCCCTGATGAGACACCCGCGCATTGCGGGTGTCATCTCGTAGGGCGTTCTAATCAGATTGGTGATGTCATCTCGTAGGGCGTTCTAATCAGATTGGTGATGTCATCTCATCGGGCATTCTAATCAGATTGGTGATGTCATCTCGTAGGGCGTTCTAATCAGATTTATGATGTCATCTCGTAGGGCGTTCTAATCAGATTGATGATGTCATCTCGAAGGGCGTTCTAATCAGATTGGTGATGTCATCTCATCGGGCATTCTAATCAGATTGGTGATGTCATCTCGTAGGCGTTCTAATCAGATTGATGATGTCATCTCGTAGGCGTTCTAATCAGATTGATGATGTCATCTCGTAGGCGTTCTAATCAGATTTATGATGTCATCTCATAGGGCGTTCTAATCAGATTGATGATGTCATCTTGTAGGGCGTTCTAATCAGATTGATGATGTCATCTCGTAGGGCGTTCTAATCAGATTGATGATGTCATCTCATAGGGCGTTCTAATCAGATTGATGATGTCATCTCGTAGGGCGTTCTAATCAGATTGATGATGTCATCTCGTAGGCGTTCTAATCAGAACGCCCCCCTCCCCCCTTTCTGCAGGACTCCTGATGACACATGCAAGACCTTGATGTAGCTACGCGGCTTCACTTGGAACAGCTGCTTACGTCTACCTCAGTCCACGTCTGTGTGAAAATAAACCAGCATGAGTTCTTCAATTATCAAATTCATGTTGCGTGAATAAATGCCATCCAAACATTCCCACCAGCTTTGATCATTTTAAGTCCTGTTCTTTAATCTGAAGGCTTCATTTACCAGACTGTTGTTGTTGTTGTTTTTGCATTTACAGATGCATGGCTAACGTTTATTGACATATTAATTAGTTGCCAGGCTGAACTTTTAGAGCTGCAGCTGCAGAAGTCACCAAAACAAACCCGCGGATGATTCGGGTGTCGACCAGGAACATTTCTCACTTCTCTGAGACCACATGCAAAGGGCTCCTCCCACTTCCGGCGCTTCTTAATCCCCCAAAGGCTTGTTTTCATTTGCGGCCGTTTGAATATTAAAATTGTAGCCTTGTGTTCGTCAACATGCAGACACGGGTTGCCCCCCCCCCCCCCCCTTCGGATCCGTCGTGCTGAAGCTCCCTTTTAGCTTCTTTCCGACAAAACAAAGGGCCTTTCAGCAGAGCGCAGCCGCCGCACCGGGCAGCATCACTAACGCACTGTTGGTGCGTTGCCATAGCTGCACAAGCGCACGCTTGTGGACCGCTCTCTGCAGCGTCCAGCAGGACTCGGCATTTCAAGGCTGATGACTGTCATAACTGTTTTATTTTTCGCTGCAGATATTTTGGCCGAAATTGACTCACAATTTGGTGAAACTGCTGACATTTATTTGCTGGAACATTTAAACATTCAGCTGAAGTCCTTTAGCTGATGTCGTCGAGACCGCCGACATTTGGATCCGTTTTCGTCGGTAGTTTGGTGTGGAGGAATTTGCATCGTTAAATCTCGCTGGACTGGAGATCTTCTTGCGTATCACGCAAAATAAAACTGAGCAATCAATTAAATGACGTCTTTATTTTGCGACCCTGGAGTCCCACTTCATTAAAAATATTAAGATACACACACAAAGTAAGTTGTTAATTTGAGTGTGTGTGTGTGTGTGTGTGTTTAGGGAAGTACTTTCTTCAAGCATTAAGGCGTGAACCCAAGTCAAGCATTGGCGTTGATTCCCCCCGAGGCCGCGTTTTGCCGCGTGCTTATAAAAAGCACATTGTATTATGAAGCGGTTCTGATTCTCACCAGTGGATCTCTTTTGATTCCGTCATCCGTTTCTTTCTCTTGCTATTAAGCCTTCGTTCACCCGTCCTCGTGCTCCGTGTTTTTGCTGTCGGCGGTTGAAACTCATGCAACCGAAGCGTTGCAATTATTAGCAGAATGGGTTTGGCGTCACTCGACGGTCGGATTCTGGTTGTAATTAGCTCGACTGTGTTTTCAGGTTTTTGTTATTTATCTCTGTGAATAGAATCAGCGAGCTAAAGTCTCCCTCGCGCTAACGGAGTCTGGGAATATGAGCTGCGCTTCATACTATACTTTGATAATTGACAGTTTTCCATGTGGCCCCGCATCGGGCTCTCGTCCCCTCGAGGAGGTGCCCCGCCCCTCGCCGGTAGCCAGCCGCGAGAGGCTCCAGCAGAACCCCGTGACCAGTAACGGCCGTCCCGTCTTCAGGAAGAGGAATGAATGAAAGACACGTCTCCGTACATGATGCGTTTCAGTCGAGACTCACTGACACAAGCTAATGCTAAAAAAAAAAAGGTGAAAGATTTAAATGTCCTGTTTTTTATTTTATTCTATTAGAAAGCACTTTGGTCACCCTTGGGCTAATTTAAAGGGCTATATAGATGAGCATTGATTGATTGACAGGCAGCACGGTAGCGCAGTTGCTTCGCAGCAAGAAGGTCACAGGTTCAAATCCAACTTGGTGCCTTTCTGTGCGGAGTCTACATAAACGGCAGGACCTCCCGTGTCTCTCCGGGTTCACGTGAACATGCAGTCCATAGGTGTGAAGGATCGTCTGTCTGTGATGAACTGGCGACTTGTCCGGGGTGTGCCCCGCCTCTCGCCCGTAGACTGCTGGGATCGGCTCCGGTCGACCCAGATTTTGGACTAAGCGGTTACGAAAATGTTTGAATGATTGATTGAGTCTGCCTGAAGGAGCTAAAGCCGCTGAAACCAGAGCTCATATACAGTTGAACCTCTCTCTCTCTCTCCCTCCCCCTCGCTTTCTCTCTCTCTCTTTCTGCCCCCCCCCCCCCCCCCCCCAGAAGCACAAGCCTGCAGTCACTGTACTGATTTCATGGCTCTTAACCAAACACAAAGACTCCACTATGCCTCCGTTTGTTGAAATATATTCACTTTTTCTTTCTCCCTTGTCATATTCTTCCTCTTCCTCTTCCTCCTCCCACTCTTCTGCCTCCTTTTCACATTCACACTTTAAACAGTCACATTTTCCACTTCATTACCTCATTCAGATATTGCAATTGGGGGAAAAAAGTAGAGAAAGGAAGGAAGACAAAGAATGAGAGTAGGAAGGTGTGTGTGTGTGTGTGTGTGTGTGTGTGCGCGCATGCGTGTGTGACTTGTAGCCCAGTAATTAGGCCTCATGTGTCATCCCCCCCCCTCGTTTGTCTTTTGAAGTGTTCTCCTCTGCTCTCCCACTGATGCTCTTGGGGGCATCCAGGAGGGGGCAGAAGAGTGATGAAGTGGGGGGGGGGGGGTTGTTTGGAATGTGGGTCAGAATGTGTGTGTCTGTGTGAGAACCTTCGGAGACGCTAATGAGCTAGAATGTCTCGTCTCATTGGTCGGTTGCTGCTCATCACTTGTAACAGAAAATGCAGACCGACGCGTCGCATTCGGAAACACGGCAAAACTCCCGAGAAGCTTCCTGCGACGGCGGCGGACGGTCACGCCGAGTCCATCACGATGGACGCGCTTCCCTTCGCAAGAAAGGCGCCGTTCCCGTCCACGTTTCCATTGATGCCACTCGTTGGAAGCCATTAATACATTATTAATAATTAATTATTTTTTTCTTTTGTGAAAAAGAGATGCATTTATTTCAAGAAAAAGATCATTCTCGACAAAATCCCACAAAATATGTGTCATATTACATGTTATAGTAATATATAGCTGTAAAACGAGATGATTCGGTTAGTCTCATTTACAAAGAATAGATGGGACACACACGCACACACGCACACACACACACACACACGAGTCTCTTTGTTTTGGTTTGGTGGAGGGCTGAAACCCGGCTCTGTTACAGTCCTCTACAAAGGAGACAAAGAGCGCTTATCTCACACTCTGTGTGTGTGTGTGTGTGTGTGTGTGTGTGCATACGTGCATGCCCGTGTGTGTGTGTGTTTGTCAACATCCGGTCCGAATGCCAGTCCAGTTCAATCAGGGTCAGCGTCCGCTTTAGGAGCGGCCTAATCACACATGGCTAGCACACATTTTCCAAACATGCAACACACGGAGTTGCGTGTTTACTTGTAAATTGTCCGTAGAGTACGAGCGTGTGTGTGGAATGGTTGGCGACGCATCCAGGGTGTACCCCACCTCTCGCCCACGGCAAGCTGGGATTGGCTCCAGCAACTCCCGTGACCCGCAAAGCGGAAAATCGGAAGGAGATGGATGGATGTACTAGTTCTGAACTACAAAGTGGGAGAACATTATTTTTCTAGCTTAATGTCTGTATGAAGATTTTCATGTAGTTTCATATATTTTTTAGACATAATAAAAAAAAATGTACAGCAATACCTCAAAATACGTGCGTTCTGAGACACGAGCAATATTTTGCTTTGTGATGCGCTCCGAGCGCTTCACTGGTCCAGTCCAGGTGTCCCCCCACCTCCCGTCCTCGTCTCCTGCACGTCTCCGTGTTGCGTTCCCATCATTGACCTGGGTCTGGCTGTACCTGCGAGTATTCCTGATCAGCGATGGGTCCAAAGAAAGCGAGCGGTGAGGACGGCAGTGAGGAGAAAAGACGATGGAGACGAAGCATGAAAGTATCCATCAACGTGACCGTGGTGTCCGTAAGTGATGGGACACGCCGGTACGAGCGGAGCGCATCGACGACGTGTGTTTGTGTGTGTCTATATTGCAGTTAAAACGTTTTTTTCATTGTTATTAGCGTTGATTTGAGTGTTTTTAGACGCCG
This sequence comes from Brachionichthys hirsutus, assembly GCF_040956055.1. Classification (NCBI taxonomy): domain Eukaryota; kingdom Metazoa; phylum Chordata; class Actinopteri; order Lophiiformes; family Brachionichthyidae; genus Brachionichthys; species Brachionichthys hirsutus. The sequence goes on along the minus strand of NC_090918.1, from coordinate 3,951,623 downwards.
GAACGGATTAAAACGTTTTCAGTTATTTTATATGGGAACAATGACTCGAGTTACGAACTCGGTCCAGGAAGGAATTATACTCATATGTCAAGGTAGTACTGCACTGTGATGTATTTTATTCCTACCAGCCACTGATTACCGAGCGTGACTAAATGTCTCATCACGCAATATTAACCAAACGGATCTCAACTTCAGGTCTGATTATCGACCCGTTACAGCTTTGAGTCTCACGTGAGCAGCGTTAACGATCTTTATTCAGAATAAAACCAGCGGCTGCTATCGACTGTCCAGAATATGTATTTGTGGGAATAAATGTCACGACATAATCGATCGTGATTCAAACCACTGCGGTTGACCTCTTTGAAACTGATTAGGGGTTGTATAAGGCAGCAATTTGTGATAGCCCCCCCCCCACACACACATATTGAGCTTGTTGCTGACTGTATACAGATGAACCATTGAACGGGTTGTCGGTGTGAAACTGTGCTCACGTGCCACGGCGGTGTCATGAGTGACAAATTGCTGCAGGAACTTTGGTGTGTGTGTGTGAGCAGACGGATGGCGTCCCGCGGGTTTGGGGGCGGGGCAGCCGATGACCTTGAGAGGAAGAGCGTGCCAGTGGGCTGCAGGGGTCAGTTTGTTTTGTGCGCCGGGTTGTGCAGGATGGGCCAGCATTCCTGCTGCCGCTTCCTCGTTGCATTTCCCTCGCTCAAGCATCCCTGCCTCTCTCTCTCTCTCTCTCACACACACACACACACACACAATGAGCAGGGACTGGCTCGGGGCAGACCGAACAAGGTGTTTCCTGTGACCTGGCTGTCTGCCGTGTCGACACAAATACTCTGCTCCCTGTGGAACAACACCGGCATGAGTTTACAGTCCCAGTCTGCCTCGCTCCTCCTCCTCCAGTTAGCATTCAGCCATTTCTCCACCGTGCACTAACGTGTGAATGGGCATGTAAGTGAAAACGGCTGTGTGTGTGTGTGTGTGTGTGTGTGTGTGTCACTCATCCTTTATTCATGTGCTGTTCAAGCATTCAGCGCCAATGCCTATTGGACTAAAAGCTGCTTCACATTATTTTTGAGCTGAGATATTTTGCATTGCTTGTAAAGTTGGGGCATAAAGTTGGGTAAACATAGTCGTAGCCATTTGTCTTGATTAGTCTTAAGTGTCAGTGTTAAATGTGTGTGTGTGTCCAGCAGGCCGTGCGCTGCCCTACTATGGAGAAGATGAAGAGGATTAAGAAGCGTCTGTCTTTGACGCTCCGCTCCAGTCAGACTGTCGACGAGTCTCTGTCCGAACTGGCCGAGCAGATGACGATAGAGGACGGCGGCACAAAGGACAACGGTACGGTTCTCGATATCGCATTTAACCATCCAAAGGGACCCGGGGTGTCACTAGAACTATCCTGGTCCCCTCCGTTTGTCCATGGCAGCTGCCCGCTATGAACTTAGCTGTTGGAGACAGAAAAGAGGGACGCTGTCCCGCAGCAGCTGTTTGCTATTTTGACCAAAGACTGTCCCAGATGTTTCATACAAGTGTCTGAGAACTGCGTTGAACGTTGTGGAGAAACGGTAGAAGATGTGACCTTTAAGAAAGGAAGCAGGCAGACCGTTTTAATAGCTTTGGTAGCTCTCGGGAGTATTTAAACGATGAAGCAGTGAAGGTAATAGAGAGAGGGCGAGAGAGAGAGAGAGCGGGATGTGTGGCAGCTGTCGAACGTCCAGTGAGAGGATGTAACGGGAGCAGGAGCGCAGCAGGCGAGAGAGAACACAGTCTGTAGAGACAACGCGTTCCCTGCCATCCATCCACGTTCTTGTTGTCATCGTTCCGTCCCAGCTGGCTACGGGCGAGAGGCGGGGTGCCCCCCCCCCCCCCCCCCCCAGGTGGGACGGCAGCTCATCGTAGGGCCAGTAGGGCCACACACGAAACACTCCCAGCAAACATCCACACTCATATTTACAGACGATTTGTGTGACCACGTCACCCGAGCTGCATGTTTTTACAAGTGGAAGGAAGCTCGAGCGCAGACACGGGGAGAACAATAGAAACTCGGCACAGAAGGGGATCGAATCCGGAACCGCCTTGCTGCAAGGCAAAAGTGCTACCCGCTGCGCCACCATGCTGCGCTAGTCTTCTATCAATCTATGGGGGGGGACACACACACACACAGTACTTTCATTTTTATGTTACTGTTGCTGAAAATATCACTAAATGTCACTAAACTTATAAAAGCCGTGACAATCCCAAGTAGTCCTGACATTTTAACATCCATCAAACTCAAATTCTCTCTCTCTCTGTCTCCATCTCTCTCTCTCTCTCTCTCTCTCTCTCTCATTCCATCGCTTTCTGTCTTTCTTTCTGATAATCTTGAAGCTACATACAGTAGCTGGTTAGCTTAGCCTACCAAACACACTGGAAGCCGAACGCAGCAGCTAGCCTGACTGTCAAATTCCACCTGCTGGCACAGGTAAAAGGTTGGAGCAGTACAAGATCTCAGTGATTATTTGATGTCTTTCTGAATTTATTTACGCTCATTTCTCCATAATATAGTCTTTAGTATTTTTGGATATGTCAAATGTCAAAGTTCTGCTGGCTTAAATGAAAGCTGTGGAAAACACGAGCCTTTACGTGCGTTTTTTTTCCCGAGATTTGTTTCTCAGAAGAGCAGAAATGATGACGTTCATTCCTTCGCTGTGTTTCAGAGCCCTTCATGAGGAATGGCCGCCCCCCCACCTCCCATAGCATGCACTCCTTCCTGCACCAGTACACTGGCTCCTTCAAGAAACCCCCCCTACGCCGACCCCACAGTGTCATCGGCGGCACTCTGGGGTCCTTCATGGCAATGCCTCGAAACGGCAGTCGCCTGGGTGAGAAACGCGCGCACGCACACACACACACACACACAGAAGGAAGGAAGGAAGTGAGTCGTGGGGGAGCAGATGGCATGGAGGAACGAACCAGTCCTGATATTTACATCTTGCTGCTTCTGATTCACAAAGCCTCCGTTCCTTCAGTTTGGCTGTTTTCATGCGAGTGGCAGATGGATGGGGGACGGGGGGACGGGGGGGACACACACACTCCGGTTCCTGTGTGAAACGAGTCATCACACTGGAGACATGGGCAGTGACTCCCGGGCTTGGTGGGAAATACGATGTTGGGATGATTCAATGCGACTCCAGATTTTGAGCTCTGTGACGAGGGACGCCCCCGGGAGGTGATTCAAGGGGGCAGTTTGAAAGGGGGGTGGGCACCAAGGAAGCCCGGCGCGATGTGGGAGGTGTTGGTAAAAGTCTGCTTTGTCTTGCGTGTTAAAAAATGCGACTTTACGAAATGGGTGTAAGCTTCTTTTCACTATTTCGTTTTTTTTTTTTTTTTTTTAGAGATTCAACAATTACAAGTCCTGAAAAAATAAAATAATGAATGACAATTTTTTTCCATCCGGTAAATGATCGTGACTGTTTGACACATCCGGTGAATGATGATGAATGCACTCTCACCGGACCCTGGCCTACATAGAGGCTGCTCTAAAAACAGTTCTGTGAAGCAGGACGTTGATGTTCCTCATATTAGAATACGCCAGTAAAGAGACGGATAAGAGGAAAGAAAGATCCCGTCTCAGTGATGATCGGAGAGGATCATGAGGGGAAAGTGCAGAAATGGGTAGAAAACCGAGGTTTCTGAAAAGAAAAGGATTCTGGGAGTTTTTAGAGAGTATGAGGACGGGTACGAAACATCAGGAGAAGGTGGGGGAAGTATACGAAAGTAAGTGGAGATTGAAGATACAAGAAAGTGGGACGGATGAGATCATTTGTAGGATTTGGAAAAGAGGCACACGAGTTAGAAAAACAGATATTGGAGGAATGTGTGGAAGCGATACAGACTCGGGTCGGCCACTGCCCATGAAAACCCGGCAAAGGAGAACGAGAGAGGAGAGAGGAAAGAAAGCGTGCAGAGCGACGGGGAAAGACGGGGAGAAACCCTCTCCGGCTTCAACGTGTGGTAGGAAGCATGAAGATGAGATCCAGGGAGCAAACGGGGGGGGGTCTTTATAATTAATGGTGGAATTAAGGATTTACAGGTAAGCTTTAGAAACCTGTGTGAACTGTACAAAACTATTGTTTACAAATTACACAATGTTGGATATTGATGGAAAATTTGTGATTATAAAATTAAAAAATAAATAAATAACTTTAACATTTCAATCCAAAAGAATGAACTTGTTTCAAAATGAAAACAAATGAATGCAGACCTTATTTTTGTTCACATGCTGGCCTGCGGATTTAAAGTGTAGGAGTCGTTAGAGGCTCTAAATCTGGATTCTACGTCTGGGTGATAAATCAGGGCGCTGTGTGTGTGTGTATGCGTGTGCGTGTGCGTGTGTGTGTGTGTGTGCTGTGCTACGCTACGGTAGCACCGGTGCCTGCCCTGCCCTTGAGAGCGTGAGACCCGAGAGCTGGGTAGAGAGACATAGAGAGTCATGGTGGTTTATGGACCGATGCCACATTTCACATTTCTCTCTCTTTCAACGTGCTTCACGATTCTCATTCCGTCTCAGATATTGTTCATGAGAACCTGAAGATGGGCTCGGATGGCGAGAGCGACCAGGCTTCGGGAACATCCTCAGATGAAGTGCAGTCGCCGACCGGAGTGTGTCTGAGGAACAGGGTCCACCGGCGGATCTCCATGGAGGTGAGATACGTGCACATCGGCATCGCCCTCTCCTTCCTCCTCATCTTCTGGCGCTAGGCCTCATGGGAGGTGCTGCTCGTCTCCTAATGGGCTCCCTGTGGGTGTCGCGATACTGATCGCAGCGACTGGTGGGAAGCTCCGAGCCGACGCCACAGACAGGAGGCTTCTTGTTCTTCTTCCACACACGAATATGATCAGAGTTATGTCAGCTTTAACTCTTTCAGTGCCAGACATTTCCAGCTCAGCGATATGCTGAGCGCCCCGGTTCTTGCTCATTTTGCGCGATTTTCCGAGCCCCACAGAATATTCTTTACTGTGACTTTGCAAACACACGAATCATGAAACATGAAATCAAACCCATTAGATCTGATCTGGATCTAAGTAATCTGGTTACAGGTCTGGTGACCCGGAATGCTCCAATGTTTATAGCGCTCATGAAAAACTGATTGCTTTGAACTAACAAGCAATAATAATATTAAATACAGTCTTGAACTAACACCAGACTGTAGCTGGAACTGTTCTTTTTCAGTTTGGTCTGATCTGTAAAAGCAACCCGCCATGACTAAAATAAGTCATTGCCCCCCCTTGTAAATATCCAGGATCATGAAAAGGAAGGTGCCTTAGCTCGGAGGCCTCACGCCCCCTGCTGGCAGCTCAGTGTATGTGACAAAACCTCCACCCTTGACGGTTTCTCTGTCTGTGTCTCACACGCAATTCGTTTTGAGTGTTTATCTCATTTGTGGGCACAGGATGAGCGATGTGGTGATAATCACCTGACCTAGTGCACACAGGCGTGCAACATCTTGGTGCCCCGCTCTTCTCGTGGTTCTCTCGATGCCGCCGGAGGCGTTGATGAAGCCGAGGGTCGAGGACGCTCTTATTACCAGACAATCCATTCTCTTTTAAAGGAGACACTGCTTGTCACAAAGCTTGGGTGGCTGAAGTTTTACAAATGTTTAGTGAAATAGTTTGTTATTTCTGGAACTGGGTTTTTATTCTAAATGTCTATGTTATGGATATAGCAGCTCCTCCTCTACATAATATCTGCTCTGTTAGTTCATTTATGGATGATCTCAAGCGTTTATCTGAAATCCAAAGCACGTTTTTTACTGGAGCCTATCCCAGCTGTCCACGGGCGAGAGGCCAGAGGCGCCTCAAAGGCATCACGCAACGTTTAAAAAGTTGCCCGATTTTGGAATAATGTTTCGTAAAAGAATCTAGAAATAAAATAAAGTTGTTGTTTTATTAAACAGGTGCTGCAGGACAGCGTCCGTCTTTTCTGTCATGCTACCATGGTAACCGGTGAGGTGACTATTTTAGCACACACCAAATTGTGTTTTGCAATTTTGGTCCGAGTATTACCACCAAAAATAAACTTTATTCACTCTGTTCTTCTTCTTCTTTGACTCACGCACGAGCATGGGCGTGTGGAGCGCAGACACGGGGAGAGTGCACACACGTCTTGTGAACACCCCCCCGATGTGACATCACAACGGGGGAGAGTGTTGCCAGACATGTTTCAGTACTTGATTGCAGAACAAACGACGCAGGATTGACTGGATGGTTTAATTTAGCAGTTTTTGGGTTGGTAGTGACTCAAAACCACCAACATATGAGTGTAGAAACGTGGGAACAGTGTTTTTCTTTTCTTCATATGTTCCCTTTAACATAATTGTGAATAAAACCAAGGGCTGACTGTATTTATTTACTCACCAGTTCCATATGCCGAGTGGCAATGCAGTACTCAACATCTCAGTCTAGACATATTTTCATTAAAAATAATAGTAAAATCTTAATCAGTTGCCGTTCATATTGCCACATTTGAATATGACGGTGCTTCACAAACTTAGAGTGGAGCATTTATTTAAAGCACTTGTAGTAAAAATAGTTTGAAGGTGCCATCTTTTATCAGAGGAGCAGCAGCTCAGAATGACTTTAAATCTCCCCCCCCCCCCCCCCCCCCTCTGACAAGTCACCGAGGAGCAGCCAAGCCTGAGAGACCGTATGATGTCTTTTCTCGCTGTATCTTTACTCCAATCAACCAGCGTTATGTCCTTTCATCTCTTGGATGTGTCTCTATTTGGATCCAAATATAGATAAAAGCCCTTCAACACTGATGATGACAGCCTGTGGCGCAAATGAAGACGAGCCGTGTGAGCTGTGACGAGTGCCGAGCACCTCCGAGTTTTCACTTCTGACTGTCGAGTCGGCAGGTGTTGTTCTCGCGCTGACAAAGGTTCAGCTCCAGTCGTGTCTCGACGCTCAACGGCGCTATTTTTACCCTCTGTACGTGGACGTGATCGACCGGAACGGTCTGCTTTCTCCCTGACAGTAGGAAATGAGAACAAGCTATTTTAGTGCGTGAGTGGGTGGAGGCCTGCCTTCCACCACCTCCATGAGACGGTGTCTATAGCAGCATGTTCAGCACGCAAGGAAGCAATCGTGTGGCTAACGGCCATTAGCTCCCGTTCTTCACTAACCGTACTTTGGGGTCTAAATAACAAAAATCGAATCTTGCAATAAAAGTTTCAGTTCTTAAAATTTGTGACGCTCTTTATGTCTGTGCGTTCCAGGACCTCAACAAGCGACTGTCTCTTCCGGCTGACATCCGGATTCCAGACGGTTACCTGGAGAAGCTGCAGCTCAGCAGCCCGCCCTTCGACCAGCCACTCAGCCGACGTTCCCGTCGAGCCTCGCTGGTTCGTGTGTGTGTGTGTGTGTGTGCACTCCTTCTGTGTGCGTTACCATGGCAACTGGCCTGGCGTGAGAATAAGATGGATTAATCAGCATCTCATGCCTGTAGCCCATCAGATGAGATCAGCTGAAATTGCGTTTCCTAATTTACGCTGTGAACGTTTCACGTCGGGCACGTGAGCTCGAGATATTTCCAGCAGATACACCGTTGTGGTTTTGAGGCAGAATATAGCCATGGCATCATATGTTAGGAGTTGATATGAAAGAGCTCAAAATAAAGCATTAATCTTTAAAACCCTCATGAAGAGCTCGGCGTTACGTTTGATTCATTCTGACTTCTGTCTTTTCCCCAGTCGGAGATCGGCTTCGGTAAATTGGAGACGTACATCAAGCTGGACAAACTGGGAGAGGTGAGGAAGTCCCGGAATACTGACTCGGGTTCTATTATTATATAATACACGCTTCACAGCTAAAGTTAGTTCAGAGATGTTGAACCGATGCTGCGTTTTGCATTCAGGGAACCTACGCGACGGTGTTCAAAGGACGCAGTAAGCTGACGGACAACCTGGTGGCGCTGAAGGAGATCCGGCTGGAGCACGAGGAGGGGGCGCCATGCACTGCCATCAGAGAAGGTGACCAAACAAACATTCTCATGGAAGTCACACTTTTATCATGTGGTTGGCTGATTTTTTGTGTCGGTCATTGTCTCTGTAGTGTCGTTACTGAAGGACCTCAAGCACGCCAACATCGTGACGCTACACGACATCGTTCACACTGAGAAGAGCCTCACGCTGGTCTTCGAGTACCTGGTAAAAGCATTTAGCGTTTAAAAAAAAAACTGTTTTGTTTTACAAATGTTTGGAACAAATACAGAGTTAAAAGTGTAAGTAATAAATGAGCATCTATGATCCAAATCTTTGACCCAAACTTGATCAGAAGACTTTTTTTTTTTTTTTACATATTCAGAAACATCCAGATGAAAGTAATGGAGTGATGCAATCAGTTCATCGCTGCATGAACAAAACACAACAAGTGGCAGATTAAAGAATCTAATTGCAAAAGCATGTGTAAAAAAAAAAAAAAAAACTTCATTGATGTTTCATACATTAAAAAAAAAACAATCTATTGTTGAAGGGGCTACTTCTGACGGTGTCCTCTGTCCCTGCAGGATAAGGACCTGAAGCAGTACATGGATGACTGTGGGAACATCATGAGCATGCACAACGTGAAGGTGATGACAGAACGCACCTCTTTATTTAGCTGTCTCTACTAAAGACCTCCCATCTTCCAGTTCAGTGACTGTGGAAGCAGAGGAAGCTGCAAAATAGGTTAATGCTTAAAAAAAAAAAAAAGATTTGTGATGATATTAATAACATCAAGTGTCCTTCTAGATCTTCCTGTTCCAGATTCTGCGCGGGCTGTCATACTGTCATAAAAGGAAAGTTCTCCACAGAGACCTGAAGCCCCAGAACCTCCTCATCAACGAGAGAGGGGAACTCAAACTGGCTGATTTCGGTGAGAGGAACCGTCTTCAGAGCCCCCCCCCCCCCGCGTGAGCATCTTTAATGTTAATGTCTCCGCTGGGCCTGCAGGTCTGGCGAGGGCCAAATCTGTCCCGACTAAAACGTACTCCAACGAGGTGGTGACTCTGTGGTACCGGCCTCCCGATGTTCTGCTGGGATCCTCAGAGTATTCCACACAGATCGACATGTGGTAAGGAGCCTCACGAGAACCCTGCTGCTCCCGCTGAGAACACGTAGCGCCACCATGACACACAGGACCCCCCCCCCCCCCCCCCCATTCAGTGGCGCTGCTATGCTTAATGTCTGCAGGGGCGTCGGCTGTATATTTTATGAGATGGCTGCAGGTCGGCCGCTGTTCCCCGGCTCCACCGTGGAGGACGAGCTCCACTTCATCTTCAGGTTGCTGGGTGAGCGGCGACCGCCTGAGCTACTCCGATGTTTTGCTGTCGCGTCTCTCTGATCCCGCCATTCTGTGACTTCAGGCACGCCCACAGAGGAGAACTGGCCGGGAATCTCCTCCATCGAAGAGTTCAAATCCTATAAGTTTCCCAAATACAAGCCGCAGCCGCTGATCAACCACGCCCCCAGGTGTGCGCGCCTGCGTGTTCCACGTGCCTCGCCACAGTGTCTTTTTCAGACTTTTTTTTTCCCCGCCGAGTCCGTGTGTGTGTGTGTGTCACAAACAGGAAATCCTGTGTCACCTCCTTCCTTCCGTGAGCCTCCACGTTCCCATCCGGCCGGGCTGCAGGCTGACGGTAAACTGTTGCTCTCCCTTTTGTCTCCTGCAGGCTGGACGGCGAAGGCGTCGAGCTGCTGCTCTATTTCCTCAGAGTGAGTGTTTACTTCTGTTGCAATGCCCAGGATTAAAGTCCCTCTACAAAAATGAGGCTCCGAAGCTTCTTCCACTTCTCAATCTTAAAGTTTGTATCGCGACGCACAGCACAGAAGTCCCCCGGAAAATATACCTTTTACTGAAACCCGTAACAAAAAACAATTGGCTAATATTATTAATTAATTAAGTTTACGGAGGACAGGAGGCATGGGAAACGTGTAATATCTGATAGTTGGATTAACCTTAATCTAGGAACGTGACCTGTCTGAAACCGGCGAGAGGCGGGGCACACCCTAGACAAGTCGCCAGTTCATCACAGGGCCACACACAGACAGACACACTCACACCTACGGGCAATTTAGCGTAACCAGTTCACCTAGTTTGCATGTTTTTGGTGGCGGGAGGAAGCCGGAGAACCCGGAGAGAACCCGGAGAGAACCCGCGCAGAGACGGGGAGAACACGCAAACTCCTCACGGAGGCAACAGCGCTTACCACTGCGCCACCGTGAATGTCTACACCTGTAAAACTTACTAAAGAGTAAGAGAATAATATCAACAAATCAAATCGAAGTAAACAACATATTTATGTAGAATATAAAATGCGTTGTTTTTTTCCCTTTTATTTTCAAATATTGAGAAATAGAAATCCGTAGCCGTCCGCATTGCTGCTAGTCCCGTCATGCTAATTATAGTCGGCGTGACCCTCAGCACGTGACAGACTTCCTGTTTTCGTTGCCGCTGCTTTTCAAATCAAAATTCTGATTGCAGACACCAAAGCCGGATCCTGCTGAAATCACAAGATGGCTGACGTTTCCTGTTTCTGTCTCCACAGTACGAGTCCAAGAAGAGGATCTCGGCCGAAGACGCCATGAAGCATTCCTACTTCCGGCAGCTTGGAGTGAGACTCCACGCGCTGCCTGAGAGTGAGCACAGAACGCTCTTTCCTTCCCAGGTCTTCTGCGCTTCCTTTCCTGCCACCTGCTGCACATTCAGGTTCTCCTGTCCGTTATAGGTGTGTCGATATTCACCTTACAAGAAGTGCAGCTGCAGAGAGACCCAGGCTACAGGAACTCCTCGTACCCGGATTCAGGTGGGTCAGCCGTCCCAACACATGCTTCCAGCATTTGAGTTATAAATAAGCCATTCTTAATTTATCTTATCTTGAGGCATGAGAAAGGAACTGAAGGTTAGTTAGGGGATGAATTTAAAGCAGGAGGCACCAAGATCTGCAGAGGTTTAGATCCTAGTATGACTCAAGCTGTGGCGCCTATATAAACTGCCTGAAATGTAGGAACCACCTGACAAAAGATACATCAAGAATTTGCAATAATAAAAAAGGCATTGTGGGAATTGATCCTTTCCGTCCAGGTAACGGCAAGATGAGCCGGAGGCAGAGCATGCTCTTCTAATGTCTGATGAAGAGGATGGTCGACTTTCTCACCAATTCCCACCAACGTCTCGCATGAGCCCGCCCCCCATCGGATTAAGCCCCTCCCTCCCGCGCGCACACACACACACACACACCCTGTGAGTGAGTGACTCTGGGTTGAATCTATTTGGAGACTGTGTTTATTTATTGGGGGCGGAGTGAGGTTGAATATTTTGCTGCTAAACTACTACTGTGTGCGTATGTGTGTGTGTGTGTGTGTGTGTGTGTGTGCATGATGTGAACTCCATGCACACTCGACCAGTGAGTACAGTTACTGACACACCGTTCTTTGTACGAGTTAGAATTCAACTGATGTTAGCAACTCTGTGATCCAAGTTGTTGTTCTTGTCGTCGTTGCTTGGAGAGCGAAATCTTCAGTTTTTTAAAAATACAAATATGTAAAGCTATATATATATATATATATTTGGAGTTTATGTTTTTCTTCATCGGGCTTCCGTGACTGAACTCTACAATATTTCCGAGTTTAGCAAGGTTGGAACGGCTAAACGGTCTTTGTTGGCAGAACAATGAATCCTCCCGATTCTTCGTCGACATTTTTCCGACACGTTTCCGTCACGTTTCCGTCAGGCTCCCGGAGCCCTGCTGCTTCCTGGGGGGGGGGGGGGGGGGTCCCAATAAGGGTCAAACAGCAGGACTGTTGCAACAACGTTGGCCGGTGGGTCTAAGAAGCACACGAAGCATCCAGTCAAATTGGGAGGACGTGAAACCGGCTTACTGGAGCTGAACAGGAAGTCACGTGACGTCCGACAGGAAGTCAGAAAACCTTCCCTCAGACCTGTCCCGAAACTACCGGGACTTCGTTGCTTTAAAGAAATGCAAGTTACGCGTTATCGCTCCGTGTGCATCCAGAGCGTCCTCTGCAGTAACTCTTTGTTTTTAACTTGCACTTGAGTGTTTTTGGAATCAGGGACTCGGGCCTGGAGACGGCCGAGTTACTCCAACAGTATTAAGATGTGTTTTCTGTGTCTGTGATCTGCAACCTCTCCTTGTGAAATGACAGCATGTGGCATGTTTAACCGAGAGGGGTGTTCAAAAGCAACATTCGTTGTTGTTGTTGTTGTTTTCAGCTTGATGTCGGACCACTGCGCTCTCCAGCATTTGTGCACAAGAAAAAAAGATTTCAAATTGAAATTTTAGATTTAACTTCACACTGTGTTGTTGTTGCAACAGACAGTGATGTTATAGATGAAGCCATTTTAGAAATCTCAATTTTCACTGCACGTACACTGCAATGGAAGTTCACCTCCCCCGCCCAAAAGAAATCTCTGAATCAATGAAATGTTTACAAGCGCGCTTTGTAATCACGGATTATGCAGCTTTCGTCTTCCCCCTGTGGAACAACAAAGATGAAGTCAAAGATATTTCCGGCGGCTTAACAGCAAAATAAATTTAATGGCTGTAAAGTATGGAAGCCCTAAATATTCATAATTAAATAAAAATAAGATATTTTGAAAAAATTAAATGCTGATAAATAACAGACAAATATATATTATGGGCATTAAATTGTAAAATAAGGTAATATTATTATGGATTATATTTATACTATTCTTTAATATCAAATTTGATTATAATTAAATATTTCATAATAATAATAATAATATAATAATATACTTTTATTGGCCCCCGTAGGGAAATTTTTCTTCACTGATTGAACAAGGGTACAGTCAGTGTTGTCACAGCAGAGCGTGCGCCATTGAGCCGTTAGCGGGGGCGGTGCCTTGCTCAAGGGCACCTCGACAGTGCTCCGGGGGCAGACTGGCCCCTCTCCAGTCACCAGCTCATTATTTTAACAATGTTGTGCTTTTTTTAAATGACTTTTTATTTATTTATTCATGAAGTGAATTTTCATTTTAGAATGTCCTTATTATTTTTTCATAATGTTTTTCAGCAGATCAATCAAAGTACAGAAGGCGGAGCCAGCTCAGTGATTGGCTCATCCTTTAGTTTACACAGAAAGGAGCAGCAGCACTTGCTGTCATCTCTTCTTCTGATAGCCGCTGAGAGAACGGCCGTGACCGGTGTGCAGGAAAACTAATCGATCTGATCTTAAAGGATCGAGCGGAGGCCACACCCACAAGCTTTGATCGACAGAACAAGCCACTGCTGAAAAACGACGTTATGAAATAAAAAAGGCCTTTATGAAATAAAAATTGACTTTGTAAAAAATGTTTTTTCATGTTATAAAATCTTGGAAAATAAATAAAAAGTAATTTTAAAAAGTATGACATTGTTAAAATAATCATTATGAAATATTTAATTATAATCAGATAATTAGATATTAAAGAATAGTAAAATATATTTCATAATAATATTACCTTATTTTACAGTTTAATGGCCATATTTATTTTTCTGTTTTTTATCAAAATGGCATTTATTTGAAAATTGTGTTTATTTAATTCTGAATCTTTTGGGCTTCCATAGTGAAGGAACAGTTTTGGATTAAATGCTTATTCTCTTTCTTGTGGGACTAACGGTACTAAAGTTATAATTAAGAGCATTATCTTAGCACATGGAGAAAATAAACCTGACTCTCGAATCTTAGAAAGCACTGATTTGTTTAATTAATAACATTGTAAAAATGACAGATTAGAGTTTATAGATTATAATATTCCTTGGCAGAGTTTAGCCAAAAAGTCAGCTATGGAAGTCACAGATTTGGCCTCATGTGAAACTGTTTCATCTTTTTTTCTTTACTTTCTATAGTTACCTACTCTGACCAGCTTTATTGTACCGTTATGAGAGTAGTGTTTTATCTTTCCATCTAAAAGTTTACAAGTCTATTCAAATCCACAATGGAATTCTGATTAGGAATAGTTAGAGGCTTACATTTCAAGTAATCTTGTATAACAACTATTCTGTTTACAGGAACATAGTCATTATATTAATGGTAGACGTCCTGTACTAATTCACTAATTAAATCAACCCTTTTATTTATGTTTGTCTCCAGGTAGGTCCCAAACTGTTTTGGCATTTTGAATCCTTGACCCCCCCCCCCCCCCCTAATCATTCAGGATTATTCCACTCTTGAACGTCAGCCATTTTTCTGACATGAACAGCAGTGACATGCATGAAAGGAGATTTCTATAATGGATAAATAATTGTTGTAAACGTGTAAATCTTATTCAAATGTATGAACGATCGCAGTTCATGTGAACACGTCTGTATGTGTGTGTGCGTGCGTGCGTGTGCGAGAGCGTGCCTGAAGCATGGAAGGCCTGCTGTGTTGTGAATTCCACCTCTGAAACACTGAGCTGCCGGTTAACAGTTGGTGTGTGACTCTTTTTACTGGAACTATTTATTTCTCATAACCATCCAAATTAAATTTAATCTGTTTCCTAAACATTGTGCAGCAGTCATTCTCTGAGTGGTGGAAGACTTTCTATTACCAAGTCAAATGAAGAGACTTGTAAGCAATTCACTTTATTAAAAAACAAAAACAACAACTAACAATTCTCTCAACAAAATAGCAAAATATAGGAAAATCACTGAGAATACATTTCCATTAATGTCTCTATAAAAACAACCAGAAGGCAAAAACAAAAGCTTTTGTGCAATGTTGACCTGGAAGGTCCGTCGAGTCCTGGTTTAAAGCTCATTATAATATTGAAGGCACATTTGGTTCAAGGCTTAAATGTGTAGTGGATTTTATAAAAAGCCAACTGCTACTGTACTTCTTGTCCCTTGAGGGTTCTCCACTTCACCCTGTCCTTTGCATCGTCCTCCCCAACACCAGCCACTCTCATGTCCTCCCTCACTACGTCCATGTATCTTCTTCTGGGTCGACCTCTAGCCCTGTTCCCTGGCAGTTCCATCCTCAGCATCCTTCTACCGATATAGTCCCCTTCTCTCCTCTGGACATGTCCAAACCATCAAAGTCTGGTCTCTCTGACCTTGTCTCCAAAACGTCTAACCTTCACTGTCCCTCTCATTGTCTCATTTCTAATCCTGCCCAACCTGGACACTCCCAAGGAGAACCTCAGCATCTTCATCTCCTCCACTTCTAGCTCCGCCTCCTGTCTTTTCCTCAGAGCCACTGTCTCTCAGCCGTCCATCATGGCTGGCCTCACCACTGTCTCTAAGCCGTCCATCATGACTGTCCTCACCACTGTCTCTAAGCCGTCCATCATGTCTGTCCTCACCACTGTCTTGTAGACCTTCCCCGTCTCTCCTATCACAGAGCACACCTGATACTTTCCTCCCCCCCGTTCCAGCCCGCCTGCACACGATTCTTCCAAGAACCTGCCGCACATAAATTTAAAATAAATTCAAGTTACAACAAAATTAGGAAAGCAATTTGGCATCTTTGATTCATCGTGTGGTGAAGCTCCTTCAGACATTCTAGGTCTGAACTGTACATTAAGAGAAAATATATAAATATGATCCCAATAAACGTTTTACATCCCAAAAGTGACTCGGTTGCTGGGGCTACAGAGAGGACACGTCCTTCCAGTCACCCGTAGCTCAGTAAATATCGTTCAATCAAGTGTCCAGCCAGTCAAAGGGGCGTTGTCGATGAACTCAGGTTGTTACAAACAGGTTTTACCCGATAGTGACAGCAGGAAGTTCCTAAACCACCTTCAGCTCACAATTCAACCCCAAAACGAAACATTGCGCTAACATACTTTGGATTTCATACGGCTAACGTGTTTAAAATAACCTTTCAGAAAAGCGAGGCAGAAAGGGGGCGTAACATTGGCACGTTAGCGGTCGGTGTCACTAAAGTTTAAACAAAGCGTTATGAGATGAAATATTAAATGGAGATGACAAAATCGATTGCTTTTGCGCGAGGAAGGTTTTGCATCCTGAATAAAGAACACAAAAGCAGCGAGATTTGGAAAAGGCCGCGGAGCGAAGCTTCAAACTGAAGCTCCCGTTTCTTCATGTGACGAATTCAGAGGACCGGTTCGGGATCAGAAGTTCAGTCCTGCGCGGTTCGTCATCAGGATCACGGGCCGACGCGCCGGCGTGATGACATCATGACCTGTGGGGGCGTGAGGAGAGCAGCAGAGGAGGCGTGTCCACGCCGGGTAGGGGCCCGTTCATCAGTGTGGGAAACTGGAATTAAAGATCAGGATTAGAGCTGCGATTTAACCCCTACCTCAAAGGAGGAAAGAAAAGGTCACCTTTACACACACGGCTAAATGAAGCTAATTCAAAATGAAAAATAGGATTTCAATTCAGAATTCTGACTATGTAAAATAAACATTTTAACAATTTCAATGCTGATTTTATACCACGCCGACAAATTGTTGAAGTCCAAATCTTAAGGGTACGCAGACTTGATGCTGCGATATTCGACATGCGCTTCTGTTGGTAAATCTTTCTTTCAGCAAGAAGGCACCGGGTTCGAATCCCATCTTTGACGAGTTTGTCTCCCCGTGTCCGTGTGGGTTTCCTCCTCCCGCCTCCAAAAACATGCAATTTAGGTAAATTGGTGACTCTAAATCGTCTGGAGTGTGTGCGTGAGTGTTTGTCTGTCTGTGTGTGTGTGTGTGACCCCGCCTCTCGCCCGGAGCAAGCTGGGATGGGATCCAGAAAGTCCCCGCAAAGCGGGAAAGCAGCTGGAGACGAGAAGTTTGTCTCATCTACGAGAGGACGGACGGAGCGCAGGAAGCCGCCCTGACTTCCTGTCTGCCGCTTACCTGCCTTCTTGCGTTTGATCAGATTCTTCCACAAGATGAGGATAATATATTGATTAATTTAAGAGTCCAACTAGGATGCTGATGATGTCTTACAGGACACGCCAATGCTGAGGCCAAGGCAAGTGTGTGTGTGTGTGCGTGTGTGTGTGTGGCAGAATCAGTGGGAGGTGTTCCTGACCAACCAGCCCTCCCCCCACCCCCCACCCCCCCTGAGCAAACAGGAAGTTGCCCCCTCTTCTTGTCCACGCCAGAACGGAAACATCTGCAGCTTATTTTGAAACCATGGCACACTGACTCACACACATGCCAACACACACACACACACACACACACACAACTATCGGGGTAAATCTGTTTCGTGAAATGGGGGAGTTTTTTTTTTTTTTTTTTTGCTGTGAATTAAGATTCGTAGACTGAGAAAGATTTCGCATCACAACCTCGAGTGAGTCGGGAGTTTTCCCTGAAAGGAGGGGACAGAAAATGAAGAGTCGGGACCGAGGTGTGAATCTATTGCACGAGTTTTCCTAACGCCCCACAGAACTCTGAAACAGCCCGAGCATTACCTGAAACAGGGGGGAATGGCTCTGCAGTTGGGCGGGGCTGAGGGGTCCCACAGGGCTGAGGCTGGACCAGAAATGGATATTGGAAAGAAGAGGACTGGGGGCGAGCAGCAGACCAGACGGAGTCTGCATAAAAAAAAAAAAACACACACGTCAGAGGGGAAGATGGAAACGATGGTGTTTATTCTGTGCACGGAGCGGCACAAAGTCTGCGGTGACGCCGCCGTATCGTTCAGAGCTCAGACAAGTCCGCCCTCTAGTGAACCCGAGTCTTCCAGACGGACGCCACGCGGGTCGGGAAGTCCACCTCATGCTCGATTCACGAGCTCCGGCTGCCTCCCGTCTCAGTCAGAAACCAGAAAGTCCACGTTTAAAACGACGTCGTGCTATTGGAGTTTCTGCTGGACGCCGGGTTCAAAATGCAGGAGTGACCCGCTTTGAATTCTGGGAGTGTTCCTTCCTAACATTCTGAAATGCGGGGTTCAGCGTGTGCTTTGACCGTCTGTCGCGTCCGGGCCGCTCAGCAGCCGCCCGAGCCTCGTCGGGCCGGCCCACTTTGGTCAGCGAGCGCTTCGGGAACATGTGGCTTCACTTACGAAGCTCCCCCCCCCCCGCCCTCGCCTCCTCCCATCTTTCCACACACCTCTTTCCATCTCCTCGCTGTCGACGAGTTTACACCCCCCCCCCCCCCCCCGAGAATACAAGTATCTGCCTGTCTTTTTTGTTGAAACGACGAGCCCTTGCAGAACGATGTGTCACTCCGGTCACGTGTTCTATGTCGTGTTTTACCTGGGCAGTGAAGAAGGTTGGGGTCAGGGACCCTGAAGGCAGCGCCGGGCTGTTGAGAGCAATGGAGACGAGGTCACTTCCTGTTAGGAGGAGGGAGGAGGAGGAGCTGGAGAGTTCCAAACCTTTCGGCTTTCTGCTTTTAAGAGGCACGCTATTGGCCAATCCCCTCCGCTCTGGCATCGTGCTGCTCCGTGATCTCACTCGCTCCCTCTGGCCCGATGACAGGTTTAGAGGCTGCGTGCTCGGCTCCAACTCACCGGTCTCTGCGCTGTAGCCCCGCCCCCGCCACACTGTGTGGGCGGGGCTTTGTGGCGGCGAAGAGGAGCAGGAGGAAGGCCGAGCCTGCTGAGGCGACGCTCTGGTCTCCGTCGAGGCCGGACGCGGGGTGGACGGTAGGGAACGATGGCTACGGTTGGTTATGAATCGGATGACAGACGAGCCGTCGTCACGGCGATTAGCTCTGGGCTGCGTCTTGATCGGCTGGCGTGGTTTCTAAAGATCGCTGCAGGGAGCTGACCGTGAAGGAGGAGCGCAAGCTCGACTGGAGGTATCGGTTCCCCCCACCCCCATCCTCGTCTTCGGGCTCTGACACCGCCCCCCCCCCACGTTCCTCACCGCTGCAGCCCAGTTCCACCGCCGCCGGGTCCATCTTCAGGATTTCCGGGAATGATACGAACTTGTAGACAAACTTCTGGCCAATCACCTTCTTGATGATATTCTGCAACGGAAACGAACCCGGTGTGTTAAATTAAATCGTGCACCTCGACCCCCCCCCCCGCCATTAGAACGACGGCGCATTTGACGCGTGCCCGCTCATACTTTGTCGTAGTAGTAGCGCAGGGCTCTGCTCAGCTTGTCGTAGTTCATGTTGGTCTTGTTCTTGCGCAGCCCCCAGAGCTTGGCCACGTCCTCGGACTTGAGCAGCTTGAACTCGCCATCGTTGGATGTCCAGCAGATGAGATGTTTGTGGCTTTGGTCGAGCAGCAGCTGCAGGAGGAACTGCCAGAGCGTGATGGAGCTCTCCATGACAGGAGGAGGCCGGAGACAAAGGCAATCTGGGGAGGGGGGATCACGGCTAGAGTCAGTCCAGTAACACGCAGAATAATAAGACAGAGGTCGGGGGGGGGGGGGGGGGGGTGTTCCTCCCACGGCGGTTTATGGAACGCCATCGGGTAGTATTTTCATAATCCTGCAGAAAAATGAAGGAAAATAAAATAATATGCAGCAGAGCTTTGGTGGTGGGAGGAGCTCAGGGGGGAACATGGGAACAACATGCAAGCCCCCCCCCTGGCCAGACGGCGCCTTGTTGTGAGGCAACAGCGCTACCCACTGCACCGCCCTGCTGCTGCTGACAGAACCAAAAGGAGAGCTTTCATTGTTCAGCAGCTTGTAAGAGAAACGTGAAGACAATGAAAAACGAATCGATAGATTATCGGTCTGAGCACCGTCCATGATGAAAGACAAATGAGACGCGTTTAAAGTTTGATTCCTTCTGCTCCGTGCCTTTACATTAACTGCCTCGTGTTTTGACAGAGACGAAATGAGAAGGAAGCGGTTGTTCCGTTTTTGGATGCTTCTGTTTCCATGGTGATGAAGCAGGATGTGGTCCGTGACCTTCCGCCAAAACAAGCAAGGTTCCGACCTGGAAACTACTGACTCTGTCTGGCCGTGCACCTGTCTGTTCTCTCTCTCTCTCTCTCTCTCTCCCCCCCCAAAAAGATCCACATCCTCCAGAGAAGGGAAGGTATATGTGGTGCAAACAATGACCCACCGCCATGGACACACGCACACAACCACATATCCTCGCTTCCGTTTTCCTGCATGGGTGTACGTGTCTTCCCATCTAAACGAGGACTTCCTGTGATTCAGCTTCACGTCTTCCTGGAGAAAGGAGTTCCCTCTCTGGGGGGAGGGGGGGGGGGGGGGGGGTCGGATGTCCTGTTACTGGGAACCATTGGAGACTCGAACACATTCACAGATCCACAGCAACATGCGAAGAATGCCTTTATGTCCTGATGTCAGACCCTGATTTAGGGTAAAACGCTCCTCCGGGTGTTTCCAGAATATTCTATGTTCGTTGGTCAGTCTCATTTAAGGAAGGCCATACATTCCTGACGCTTCGATTTGCTATTTCTGGAACATGGGTCCGAGGAAAGCGTCCTGTGAGAATAGCAAAAAGAGGCAGTGACGATGAGATATTAGTGTATTTGAGCCGGTTCTAGAAATGTTTGGAATTATAAACTTATGACCAAAATGGAGTTCCGTGCTATTAGTTCCAGTTTTAGGTATCGAGGTTCATTCTGACATGAAACTGTTTTCACTAGTTGGCTCAGGGTTTGGGATTCTCCGGACGTCGGGCTCCTTCCTTCCTTATCTGGAGGAAGGAAAGTCGGGAAGCGTTCCAGAAACACCTTGAAACATGGTCTTGGGTTCACTTTGGTCGTTACCCCCCCCCCGGCGGCCACTGAACTGGGGGCAATCACCGAGGAGACTGAGGATGGCGACGCTCAAAACCAAATGATGTGAAAGAACACAAGTAGCACTGCTATTGCTATAAAGAGATGAAGAGTCGTCCGGACCTCCAGGGGGGAGGATGGTTCTTGGCTTTAAACACATCCGTCTCTTGGGATGCGACCCGACGGCCCGCCTCTGACTCCAATTTACTTCAGACACTGAATATCTCCAATCCAATTATAAAATAAATACATTAGAGCTGCACATGTTTGAGCATCCCTTCACTGAGGGGAGTGTCTTATTTCTGGAACCATAATTGTGCCTATGTGTGGATGTACATGGAGAGGGAATGAGGGGGGGGGAGGGGGTTGGGTGAGCCGGAACTCAAATGGTTCTTTGTTTGGTACCGGTGACTCATTTTTAAGATGCTGCCCGCTGCCAACATCAATCCGGAAGCTCTTGGCTTCTCCTCCGCCGCGCCAGACAAACCAGAAAGTCCTCTCCTCGGAGCAGACGCGCTCAATGCGTCCTTTATCAAATGGAGCCGAACCAAATCGGACGAACTTTATTACTGCACGTCCCTGCGCCAAAGCAGAAACGGCTTTACTCGCCTTTACGCAAAGCTATGACGCGCTTTACGCACAGGCTTTGCGCTTTAGCTGCTTATAATATGATAGTAAACATTTCCGCAGATGCAACATCGCTTGATAAAAGTCCTCCTCTTTGTGCACGGACGCGTCTAGAGGCTTACAGAAGGACACTTACCCGTGCGCTCGCGTTCCGGCTGCCCTGCGTGGGTGTGCGTGTTTTCCTATTAAAGCGGTGTGTGTTGGTCGCGTCTGGGCTCCATCCTGCTGCTGCTGCTTCTGTCTGAGAGCAGAGCTGCTTGCTTTTCTCTCTCTCACCTCGGAGCAGGAAGTCGGGACGCGCAGACGGAGAACCGGCGCACTTCCCGAGGCGCAGTATTCCCGTCTGCGTAAACACGCATTCACGTTTACACCCTCTTACGCACGCACGCGCGCACACGCACACGCGCCATTTCCCATAAAAACACTCCCTTCTCAGACTCATGCGCCGCAATCACGCGCTCTCTCTCTCTCTCTCTCTCTCTCTCACACACACACACTATAATTCTTACGACAATTAGTGCTAAACTATAATGACGTCACCATCTCCCTACTGGATTCTTGTTCCTGGATGGATGGATGGATGGATAGCCATCTATCCATCCATCCATCCATCCAGGAACAACTATCATAGATAGATAGATAGATAGATAGATAAAGCCACAGTACCTTTACAGTAAATTAATTTGTACTTCAGACAGTTTACCGGGAGACTTTAATATATTGTTTAAACCTACTACAGTAAATCACACGCCACCAAATAAATGGAGGCAACTTTCTTTGGCATTTGGTAAAAAAATAAAAAAATCAACTGTCCAAAGAAACATTTTGACTACACCTTACAAAATCATGACAGCAGTGTGACACAATGAATGTTCACTAACATTTTGATTGCCCAGACAGAGTGAGACTTCTTACTTTTGTTCGCTCTCTGACCGAGTTTCCGGATCCCAGCGTCACCCAGCCTCCGTCTTTGAAATCTCAGCAGAGTGAGACTTCTTACTTTTGTTCGCTCTCTGACCCAGTTTCCGGATTCAGCGTCACCCAGCCTCCGTCTTTGAAACCTCAGCAGAGTGAGACTTCTTACTTTTGTTCGCTCTCTGACCGAGTTTCCGGATCCGGCGTCACCCATCATCCGTCTTTGAAACCTCAGCAGAGTGAGACGTCTTACTTTGGTTCGCTCTCTAGACCGAGTTTCCGGATCCGGCGTCACCCAGCCTCCGTCTTTGAAACCTCAGCAGAGTGAGACTTCTTACTTTTGTTCGCTCTCTGACCGAGTTTCCGGATCCGGCGTCACCCAGCCTCCGTCTTTGAAACCTCAGCAGAGTGAGACGTCTTACTTTTGTTCGCTCTCTGACCCAGTTTCCGGATCCGGCGTCACCCAGCCTCCGTCTTTGAAACCTCCACAGCGCCAAACTTGGGCTGCTTGACGGGACAATGAGTGCAGGGCCCGAAGAACCACAATGGAGACAAGTTCGTTCCGTTACCGGGATCGTGCCGCGGTCCAGACACGGACACCGAGCAGCAGCAATCAGAGAGCTGATTATTGTGTTCGGTGGCGGAAATGAAGGCATAGCGGAATCTCTCCATGTCTACAACACTGGTAAGCTAACGCTAGCTGGACGCTAATTAGCATGTTAGCGGCTAATGTTTTTAGCCAACAAGCGTACATTTAGCCTTTGTTTTTCTAGTTAAGGTGCTCTTGATGATTTTATAATCATTCTGGTTGTTGCTCTATGGGTGCGCTTTGATTTATGTCCTATCTTTAGCTATACGTGTTAGCTCGCTAGCTAGCTAGGTTCGCCCACTGTTTTGTTGATGTTGTGACGCTGGATAGATTTGACCTTAATCGAAAATGACTAAACGCAGACTCGTGGAGCGTGATGTCATTTGTTATGTATGGCATATATATATATATATATATATGTAGCTATTAACGTAATCTATTTAGTGTTTATTGATGACGTGTTGAGAGGATGTTATTGTTTAGGTATGGTAGCATCAACACAGAGTGTATTTGATTGTTATCACTAAACCACACTCCCTCCAGTCTCCAAGCAGTGGTTTCTGCCTGCGGTGAGGGGCGACATCCCCCCCGGCTGTGCTGCTCATGGCTTTGTCTGTGAAGGAACACGCATCCTGGTCTTCGGGGGCATGGTGGAGTTCGGTAAATACAGCAACAACCTCTACGAACTTCAGGTAATGCGGATATAACTGGTTTGTTCTACGGCGTTTCGCTGTCCTGATGAATTGTGAGTCTCGACTTTGCCCCCCCCCCCTCCCCCCGTTCGGCTCAGGCTAATCGCTGGCTGTGGAAGAAGCTGAAGCCCCGAGGACCCCGGAACGGCGCGCCACCCTGTCCCCGGATTGCACACAGCTTCACTCTCGTGGGTAACAAATGTTACCTGTTTGGAGGGCTGGCAAATGATAGTGAAGATCCGAATGGCAACGTACCAAGGTGCTGCAGAAAGACACGGAAGCTCCACATTCTGCCGTTTAGCAGTAGCTGCACACGTAGGGCGATAACCACGAGGGTCGGTCACGTGTGGATTTATTTACTTCAATAAAATTAGAGTTAACACAATAATAACATTTCAATGCATTGAATTCATCCGTCAGCTCCGTCCTGAACCGAGACCTTTTTACTATTTCACATGTAAAGTAGGAAGTAATTTTCCGAAAGGACACGAATGTAGGAAATTAGGGGTGTTAAATAATACTCGTGAAATCGTTTATGTTCTAGAAGTTTTCATTTTTTCCTGCTTTACAACGTATCTTTAACGGTCAGTGAGAGGTGCTCCAAGAAAGTGATTCGTGAGGTGCGATGTGAACGGAGGACAAAAAAATATTCAAAGAACAACAGCCGTGACTCTCAGGCAGAGTATTCGAAGCTAGTACCGTCCACTGAGCCTGAACCTGAAGACATTTCGGTCGTAGCTGTTGTATAATTGCTCGTGCGTTTTTCCCGTCCCAGGTGCATGGGCGACCTCTACGAACTGGAGCTGCAGTCGGCGTCGGGGGTGAGAAGCTGGCGCGTCCCGGAGACGAAGGGCGGCGGCCCGTCGGCACGCGAGTCCCACTCCTCGATCGCCTACACCGGCCCCGGTTCTCCGAAGCTCTACATCTTCGGAGGGATGCAAGGATGCCGGCTAAATGACCTCTGGCAGCTTGATCTAGGTTTAAATAATAATGATCATTCATTCATTTATAATCTCCCTTCAAAACACATTTGTGTTTTTTTTTTGTACTGCTTTGAACTAAGTACAAACCCAGAATTAGCTTTTTTTTTTTTTTTTTTTACTGCCGTTTACTTTACTTCAGACACAATGGTTTGGTCGACGCCTCAAACCAGGGGGACGACTCCACTTCCCAGAAGCCTTCACTCTTCCAGCGTCATTGGAAACAAGTAAGCCACCCTTCGCCGTCCCTCCGGCCGTATCCTGTTCCACCCGACCGGACTGAGCCGCTCTGCCTGCAGGATGTACGTTTTTGGCGGCTGGATCCCCGACCCAGAATCGGACGAGAACAATTCCAGAGGAACCGAATGGATCTGCACGAATTCTTTAAGTGTGCTAAACTTGGGTCAGTACATTCCCCTACGAGCGTCGCTGCTCTCCTCTAGGGGGAGCTTTAAAGCCTTAATGCACCGTCCTGCTTTGGTTTCTCAGACACGCTGAGTTGGGAGAACCCGAACCGGAACCCGGAGCGACGCGCCGACGTGGAGAGCGACGACCCAAACGCCCGCTGGCCCAGAGCCCGAGCCGGCCACTGCGCCGCCGCCGTCGGCTCCAGGCTCTACGTCTGGAGCGGCCGCGATGGATACCGGAAGTGCTGGAACTACCAGGTCTGCTGCAGCGACCTCTGGTACCTGGAGACAGGTGAGAGCTGAGGAGGCGGGGCTTCAAGGGAGGCTAAATGGAGTCCCTCACCGTCCCGATCTCTCGTCAGATCGCCCGGCGTGCCCCGAGGGAGTGCTGCTCATCAAATCCACGGTCGGCATGCTCCACGTGGCGTGGCGCCCCCTGGCGGCAGCAAACTGCTACATCCTGCAGATCCAGCCTCGGAGCATCGGCGTCCATCTCAGTGGACCAGGTGGGCTGCAAGAAGGGGCGGACGCAGACCCGACCAGTAAGGAGTGGACTCAGAATCAGATATGTGTCCACTCCCACCAGCCTCAACCCGAAGGCAACACAAATTCAGCTCGGGTAAGGCTCGACTCGGTGACAAGTCGTTTTTATGTGTGCGTTTATGACTTTGATTTTCCTCCTGAATCGCAGAGTGTTTCAGCACAGCAGGAATCTGCAGTAAAGTTTTCCAACGGCTCGGCGGAGTCCAGAGCTCAAGGTGAGACCGGGAGGGGGGGGGGCGCTCTGCAGCAGGCGGCGCACGCTGCTCTTTTGTGCTTCTGCACATTTAACCGTTAAAGGCCGACCCGTCAAACGGATGTTCCAGCGTAGCCGTTTCGTCCGCTCTCATCCCGCCGGCTGGTTGATTCCAGGTGCCGGATCAGCCGAGACCGGCGGCTCAGCGCAGCAGCAGCAGAGAGGAGAAGACCAAATGCCAAGTATCCCAGCGGGGTCTCAGGAGGGACATCCTGTCCCTGCTAACAGGAGGACGGATCAGGTCTGGCGTTTCTCCCGTTGGGGATTTCTTTCTCTTAAACGAACGCGAGTCTCTAAAACGCTCCCTCCGCGTCCAGGAGGACCCGGACGAGGCGCCGTGGTTCGATGTCGGTGTTTTCAAAACGCTCTTCTCGGAGGTCAGCCACTACTTTCTTCCTGCTGACGGTGAACCCTCCGGCGGTCGCCCCCCAAATACGAAAGAGGTGCCAGAAAACGAGCTGCTCGGGGGGGGGTGTCCGGTTGTTTCTGCCTGAGCTGTTTGGAGCTACAACATTGTCCATCCTTTACTGTCCTGCTCCAGAGGAACCCCCCCGGGCTTCAGGACTACCAGGGCAGGGAGAAGCTGGCGCTGGTCCCGGGTCAGACCTACAGGTTCAGAGTCGCAGGCATCAACTGCTTCGGAAAGGGAGACTTCAGCCCAGTGAGCGAGTTCAAAACCTGCCAGCCCGGGTTCCCGGGGGCGCCCGCCGCTGTGAAAATCTCCAAGGTGACGAAGAACACGACTACAGAGCGATGGAGGGAACGCGGTTTTCAGGCTGAGCCGTCGTGTTCGTCGTGTTTTGATTCATTTGATTTTTGTGCAGGCCAACGATTCGGTCCACATCACCTGGGAGGCCCCCTCCTCTCCATCGGGCCGCATCTTGGAGTATTCCGTGTACATGGCGGTGAGGAAGAGCCGCTCCAGCAGCTCGGAGGGTCCAGGCCAGATGGCGTTCATCATGTTGTACCGCGGCACTAAGACCTCCTGCTCAGTCGGCTCCTCCCTCATGGACAACGCCCACATCGACAGCTCCGCCTCCAACCGGCCGGCCGTTGTCTTCCGTATAGCCGCCAAGAATGAGCAGGGGTACGGCCCGGCGACGCAGATCCGCTGGATTCAAGGTAGCGGAGCTTAAAAGCGCTTCGGTTTGAACGCTCCGATAAAGATGTTTACCGTGACCACGCCCGCAGAGAGCTGCTGCTTTTCACCTGTCGAGTAGATCAAAGCCGCCCTTCCCGACGAGATCAGAACGCTTTAGAACGCTTTAGAACAGCTCGGACTATCGGTCGAGTTCCAACAAACCATTTTGTCTGTTTTTAGATCCCAGTCAGTTCCGAGCGTTGGACCAGAGTGGCGAAGGGGACCAGGACGCTGCTGACAGGTAACCATGGCGACGCGTCTGGGCCGGTTCACTTCTTGATTCTGAATCTTTAATTCCATTTAAAAACAATGTCTTGCAGTTCCAGCTGAAAATCGGGGGCGCCATGTTCTGGAAGAGGAAGTCAGCAGCCAACCGGATGTTGCATATTGTAGATAGTTCTGTTAATTTATTTTATGTTTTAATCTTTCATAATTCCCTTGTTACAAAGACGTTTTTATAGTAACTTTCTAGTTTCCGTTCTAATGTTCTGCTTCGTAGCACGAAGTCGACCTGGAGTTGGAATCCGGATTTTAAAGGTTCCTGATTGAGAGGGAACGTTTGTCTGCTTTTAGTCTCATTCCGTGAAATGTTGCAGGTAAAGTTACCGGATGATTCGATGTGATATTTAACAAACGGGGCAACTTTCTGCTTCACATTTGGCTTTTAATTCGGTTATATTTTATTATTAATGCACCATGACATCAGTGTAAACAAGTAAAACGTTCATTTAAACACAACAAAGCGGGGAGTCTGTGCAGAATGTAAAACACAGTAAACGGAACTGAATATCTGAAGGTCCCTTGGACATTTCTGATAGTAAATATATTTCTGAATATTGATTAAACAGACTTGTGTCCCTCTGACGGCGGGGTGTTTTCCATTTCTTCAGCCTC
Organism: Brachionichthys hirsutus; assembly: GCF_040956055.1. NCBI lineage: Eukaryota > Metazoa > Chordata > Actinopteri > Lophiiformes > Brachionichthyidae > Brachionichthys > Brachionichthys hirsutus. The sequence goes on along the minus strand of NC_090918.1, from coordinate 3,923,944 downwards.
ATCTACTTTGCGGGTCACGGATCTGTTTGCGCGAAAGGCTGAGTACACCCCGGATGAGGCGCCAGCTCAGGGCGGTGCCACACAAAAGAGAAAAGCCTACACATGCTCAAATCTATTATCTAAATGTTGACGATGAGATCCTCATCTCCGATAAAAGAACAAAACGCTGTCAGGAGCGGGTCGGGTCAGAATAAATGTGGGCCGAAGCTTTTGTTGCACAAACGGACCGACAGTCTAGGAAACAAAAATTCACAGCAACAGAAATACACCAATAAATACGGCTCGTTTGTTTTTCAGCTCTTTAAAAAAATAAATAAAATCCCTGCTGGTGTCCTAGATCGTATTAAACAGGATGGAGGGTCAGAGGTCGGGTTTGGGGTCGTCGTCCCTCCGCATCGCTGACCCCAGCTCGTCCAGCTGCAGCCGCTGCGTTCTTTCCAGGTCCTTCAGCCGCTGGCGGAGCAGAGACAGCTGCTCCTGCAGGACGCAGCGGAACGGAATCAGTGCTGCGGCTGCAATGCATTCTGGTCTATGATGACATTTCTCTATTTAACAATTTACGCAACATTAACGAGCAGGGTCGTAGGCGGGACTTACTGGACCTGTACGCGGCCCCTCAGAACCCAGGAGGGAGAACGGCATTTGTGAGGCGGTCACGAAGTCCGGGCCGGCGCCGTCGGAACCGCCAAACAGGAGGCGTTGGAAGTCGTACAGGCGGCGCTGCTGTTCTTTCAACTGTCTGCGCAGCTTAGCATTTTCCTCCGAGAAGGACGACTGCCTGGACAGAGAACGCGATAACTCTCCGATCGATTTGAGATTCTGACGACGCGTGGAGCGAAGTCGCTAAAACGCCGCTCCTCGGTTGGGCGGAAGGTAAGCGGTGTTTGCGTTCATTCATAAAACTAGAGATCTGAACTTTACTTCTTGGCTAACGCGACCTCCAGTTTCAGCTCCTCGGTCTTGGCCTCCAGCAGCTCGCTTTTATTCTGGAGCTTCCTTTCCTTGTTCTCGGTCAGCGTTTTCCTCTGCGCGACACGCATCAGAGGAAGAAGCCGTTCAAACTCAAAATAAGGAGAAGCACGGAACAGAAGGACACGAGAACACGAGCAGAAGGAGCCGCCGCACCTTCTTCTGGGCCTCCGCCGCCCTCTTCAGCTTGTCCTTCAGGTCGCAGTACTTCTGCTGCAGCTTCGCGCAGCGCTCCTCCAGCCTGAAGCCGGAATAACACGGAGCGGAGTGAGGAGAAGCGACCCGAGCCGTTCCGCGTTGCGGCTGGTTGAGGAACTGAAGACGAACGTACCGCCCTTCCTCGGCTCTGGCTGTCCTCAGCTCGTCCCCGACTCGGCCCAGCGTCTCCCTGAAGTCGCTTTCGGATTGAGCGTGTCTCTCCAGCTGGACGCGAAGCTCCAGGTTTTGCTGTCGGTCAAACTAAAGTCAGGAATTAATTTGAACTATTAGGTAGATGAAGTACTTGAAACGCTTTGCACACATTCTGCATTGAATCAAGCCAACTGGACTTGTAGGAAAATACTCGTAAATGTTTCGCCTCTCATCCAACTGAAGAAAGGTCTGCAGTTGTTTTCTTACGAGGACGGAGGCAAGTTTAGCTGGACAGGAAGCTGTGATTAACCCTCGATCCACCGGCGCTGCCGTCGTCTGTTCCCGGCGTGACGGTAATAAAGCACCGCCGTCACCGCGAACCGGTGCTTTGACCAGCAGGTGGTGCTGCGCCCTCACCGTCCGTCGGTAAAGCGTGGAAACACAGAAAGGCTTTCTCCGTCGGAGGCTTACCTGCTGCAGACCAGAGAGCTCCGCTCTCCGCTGCTCCGCCTCCTCACACTGGTGGAGTTTGGTTCTGTGAGGATGCAGAACAGAGCATCAGAGAGGAGGTCACATAAAGCTCCGGCACTCGATCCAACATCGATCCAACAGACGACTGGACCGAGCAGCCCATCATCTAACGACCCTTTCATTTACAGGCATTCATTTCAGCCAATAAGACGAGGTCTCCAGACGCCCCTGGAGCTACATCACCAATAGGAGACACCGATGACGGTTGTTTCCTTTATGTTAGCGTGTTTACATGTAACCGCCTGATTCAGTTGCGTCGCCGTAGAAACCCTCACACCCGCTCAGCGACTCGCCTCAGACTCTGGAGCTCCCTGCGAGCCGCTTCCTCTCCCAGCTGGCCGCTGTGAAGACGCTCCTCCCACGCCGCCTTCTCGGCGAGGTCTGCGGCGTCCTGCGACGCTTTCTTCCTCTCCAGAGCGGCGAGACGGTCGGCCAGCGCTAACCTTACGACACAAACGAGGTCCGCAGTCTGGGAGGAACCGCACCGACCCGGAGGAGAGGGACAGGAACTCACTTTTCTTCCTGCAAGGCCGTAGATTTACGCGACTCCTCCTCGCGGGTCGACTGGACCTTCCGCACCAACTCCCGCTCCTTCTCAAGCAGAACTCCTTTGTGTTGCTCGGCTGCCGCCTGCAGCATCTCGACGTCGACCTGGAGACCTGCGGCACAGGAAGGGGCAAACATCCTCACGGCAGCTGATTCCAGATCAGTTTCAGTCGACACCATCTCTGACACCGAGTTTATTCCACTTCAGTCTTTCTGATCCCAGCCAATGGCGTTCCCCCGTCCTGTTTCCACCTCATCATCCCCCTCTGCCCGTTTTAAAACCATTAAAACTGATGTTGAGGGTGGGGGGGGGGAATCAGTGGAAGACTAGGACCGAGTACAGCGAGTACAAATTTGTGTGTCGCTCATACCATCGATCTGCCCCTGGAGGGCGTCCTTCTCCCTCTCCAACTCCCCCTTTGATCGGGTGCACTCCAGCTTCATGTTGGACACCTCCAGCTTGTGGGAATGTTCCAGGCTTTCAATCTACGAACCAGAAGAACTCAAAGATGAGGCGAGACCCAGCTGGAATTTACGGCCTGGTGGTGGCTCCGCCTCCCCGGACAGGACGTTCACCGTTTCTCCTCAGACGCGGAAACCCACAAACGGCATGGAGGGCAGCGAGCGGCGTACCTGGAGGGCGAGGGAGCCGCCGTCTCTCTCGGCCTTGTGAAGCTGTTCCTCCAGCCGCCCGTTTTGCTCGTGGCTCTCCCGAAGCTCCAGCTCCAGCCGCTCCAGCTGCTGCCGCACCGACCGGTTCTCCACCTGCCGCGCCGGCGGTTAGCTTGGGCTCCTTTCTAACCGGTAGCACGATTGCAGGGCGGTTGAACTCTCACCTCCGCCGACTCCAGAGCAGCCTGAGACTCGGCCTGCTGCCTGCTCTGGCTGCGTTGGACGCTCTCGGCCTGTTGGGCCAGGTCCTCCTTCTGGGCGCGGAGTTCAGCCGCCTCTGCCTCAAAGCCCTTGAGCTTCACACACAGCTGGACTTTCTCCTTCTGCAGCGCCTCCACGCGCTTTGCCTCACGCGAAGGATCCGACCGCTGATAACGGGCCGCCAGGTCCTTCCCCTCATTCACCAGACGGGAGATCTGACGACAACGGGGACGCCATTCAAGCGCTCCGAAGCGAACGACACGCAGACCATAATAAGCAGCCCACCTCGGCTTCGTGGAGGACGGTCTCCTCCTCCAGCACGCGGGCGTGTTCGGCCCTCTGGTGGTCCAACTGCGTCGTGAGAATGGTGAAGTCGTACCGCAGCTTGTTGTACTCACACCTGTACCTCTCGGCCTCCTGAGAAGCACGAGCAAGGGGGCGGGGCTCAATCAAAGCTGACTTTTAGGAAGATGACATTCACTACAACATCCACGTACGCTAACAGCAACATATTAGCGACTAGGAGAAGAAATAAATGAATGAATGACTGACCTCCTCCAGCACGCCGAACCGCTCTCTAACCGGAGCCTCCATTTCCTGCTGAATCTGAACTCTGAGTAACTCCAGCCGCTGAGGCGTCATCACCTGCTCGACCCACAAACAAACAAACAAACAAACAGACGTGCAGCCGTAGCGGACGGCGGGTCGCTTGCCGGGTTCTACCTGTCGCCGAAGCTCCTCCATCTTTGCGTGTTTGTCCTGCAGCTCCCTTTGCAGCTCGGCCAGGTGCAGCTTCAGTTTCTCCTGTTCAGCTTCACCGTCCCGCAGCAGGTGCTTCAGTTCTCCCTGAGACCGACTGTATGCGTCCTCCAATCTACAAAAACAAAAACAGTAAGGACAGCTGGGTTAGGGTCAGATCCCAACAGATTAGTGGCTCAACATGATCATATATCACATATTTCTTCAGGGTTTCTGAATCGTTTATACACAATGAAACGGACTCTTGCTGGAGCCCTCGTTCAGCCCCTCTTTGACTCTGCTAGCACCTCCTGGTATTCCAACATCAAAATGTTCCTGAAAACCAGGCTCCAAACCTCCCAAAACAAACTGATTCAGCTACTCCTCAATCTGGGGCCCATGACCCACCTTCTTCCTGGACATTTTGCTAGCCTAAAATGGCTCAGGGTTAAACAACTCAAAATGGGATTGGCTTTTAAAATAGTCAACGCAGCTCTGCCCTCAGTCCCCTCAATCCCTGCATACCTGACGGAACACCTCCACAGATTTAGTGACACCCACAGCCACAACACTAGAGGGAGCTCAAACAACAGCCTGGTTACCCCCTCCTATAGGACTAACATGGGTAAATCATCTTTCTACAATACGGCCACCCAAGGGTGGAACGGATTGACTCCTGCCCTCAAAACATGCACCTCTTTGGCCTCCTTCAAAACGGCCCTAAAAATACACCTTTCAGGGAGACAGAAACGGAGACAGTCATCACGACTCTCTCCGGATCAACCCCCCCCCCCCCCCCCTTCTTTTTGTCCACCTACGTTGCACGTATTAAGTGTCTATGTAATTAATTTATTGTAATTTATTGTAATTTATTGTCATTCATTGTCATTTTGCATCTGTGGTGTGATTTATTTTAAATGTATTAGTATTTTTATTTTTCTAATATTATTTTGCATCAATTGAGTAACTGAATATTGGTTTTATTTTTATTTGTATTGTTAAATGTCGATGATTTTACTACGAAGGACTTTCAACGGAAACAAGACCGCAAGGGCTTTTCTGAAATGCTCCTCTTAGACAGGATGTTTGACTGTATTTGTACTGTAATACATGCTACTGTATGACTGTACTTGTACCCTAACATTCTATCTAATAAATATATTCATCATCATCATCAAACAAAAGGATAAGAAGCTTTACCTGGTGTATTTAGTCTTAAGTGTCTTATAGTTGGTCTTGTGGTTTTCACAATTAATCCTCTCGTTGATCAGCAGTTTCTGCAGCTCCGTCTGCGAGCCCAGACTGGCCCCCAGCCCTGCCGTCCCCGGCTCCGGGTTCATGGTGAACGAGGTCATCTCACTGTTAGAGGCGAGCAGCAGAGACAAAAGGAAATAAAGACAGCGTGGAGAGACACGGCTGTGTCCTCTAAAGGGATGTTAGCGAGCCTCGGCTCTCTCCAAATGAAGTGTGGAGCTAAATCAGTCCTGGCGCTGTTGTCCCCGTTGCCATGGAGGCTTTGAGACGCGTCCCCCTCGCTGCTTGTTAACATCACAACCTCTCAGCAGTCAAACCGAGGCTTTAAATCAGTGTCAAGTGATTAGCTAGCTAGCTAGCCCCTCCCCCTGGAGCAGCAGCAGAATGATGATGATGATGATTAATATATTTATTAGATAGAATGTTAGAGCAGTACAAGTACAGTCAAACAGTAGTATTTATTATCTGCTACTGGCCTTTCCTCGTGGAAGTTTTAAATCCAGTGTCGCTCAAATTGTATAAACACAGCGATTAGCTTCTCTATGTCATCAAAGTACAGCGGTTAGCAATATGCTAACGAAGCAACGAAATGCATTAGCGTGAAGACTAAATAATCAACGACTTGGGAAAAAATAATTCACTAACTGCAAGGAAATAAAGACCCACTACTATGCAAAAACTACGAGCTATTTAATGTTAAGCTAGAAGGCTACGTGCACGCTAAGGCTAACGTTAGCAACATTGCAGCTGTTCACTGTTTGGTTATGTCGGCGTAACTTAAATGATCTTACTAACACTGGAGTTCTTACGGAACACAGCGACGCTGTCTCTACACAATATATAATGATAATAATATAATATAATTACCTCTGGTTTGTACCATGAAAACGGGTTTTTCCACCCCCAAATTAATTTGTTTGCTAAAAAGTCATTTTCGCAACTAATACATTTGAACTTCTTCTTCTTCTTTTTCTCCGGTTGGCTGCCGCCCCCTCCTGGCCCGGAGTGTGGATTGCACTATAGATCTACTGGACTGGAGCCACAGCAGACTCAGTGGAGACTGCTGCGCGAGGCGGGGCACACCCTGGACAAGTCGCCAGTTCAATGCAGGGCCACACATAGGACTGCGCTATCCATTGCGCCACCATGCTGCCCAGATTCACAATCTTGTGATTCCGAAACACAAAACAAATACAACCTCTATAATTTAATGAATTTCAACAAATCATCTTGTTTTCTCGTGTTTTACACCCATCTTTGTGCAACCATTGATGTGCATCGGGGTTTTTTTCATGTCTTTTTTCTTCTTTTGTTCAACACACAGAGCACAGAGAAAGGATATAAACAACACAAACAAACTCCTTATTTCCATTAACAAAAAAGCAGCAAATATTATATAATAAATGGTAGGCTATAACTTACTATATAAATAAAAGACAAGTTTCAATTCCTTGATAAAAAATATACTTACCAATAAGAAACATTCATTCATTTTCTTCCGCTTTTCATTTTAGCAGGTTACGGGATTTGCTGGATCTTATCCCAGCTTGCTATGTGTGTGAGAGAGGCGGGGTTCTCTCCCGCCTCTCTCAGCGAGATAAGTCTAAATAATCCAGATTATATCGATATGACAAACATGTAAGAAAAAGAGATCATAAGAACTCCGCAAAGCTCGTGTCTATCAGCCGTCAGAATTAAACTCCTCCACAAACCCTTTCAAGTGTTACAGCCTTGATGGAAGTTTGTAATCTCTGACAGCTTGTTTTTATTTTAGTTGAAGGCTTCTCGCATCGAGAACAGGAAGCCTGCTATCAGAATAGGGATTCTGTGCCGCAGGGCAAGACACACGTCCTTCCAATATAAACTCGACGTAGATGTTTTACATATTTTATTAGAAATGGAAATAAGACAGCTTTATAAGTGCTACATTCTTCATCTGATTATTATCCATTTTATTTGGTATAATAAACCTAGCTGGCTAAAAACAGGCCAATTCTTACTTCCTTTCATAAAATGAACCAGAAAATAAATGTCACACAGGAAACTGTGAAAACTGTGGCAGAAAGTGTTTTGGGTCAAACCTTATAGCTCAGAGACAAATGTTTCCTTTCAATTATTCGTTCTCTCATTCATCGAGCACAATTTTAATATTTGATGCTGCAGTGTGTCTTGAAAATTATAGCCAGTCTAACCTTTTGTCTTATTTTTTTCTTTATTAGTAACTGCAAGTAGGTAAAACAGAGTTATCTCAACAGAGCAGGTGTACAGAACAGGACGGTACTTTATTCTACAGAGAACCAACGGTTCCCCCGTGAGCAAAGAACAGACTGCAGCAGCGTTTGGGCCTCAGATACAACCGACATGTTATAACATTTTCTATAACATGTTCAGTTTCAACAAGGTTTATGGGCGTAGCCATAAATAGAGTATTAACAATGACAGGAAATAGCAGTTAATCATCATTAAAGACAATCAGACAGATAAATATTAAGTATAAACATGGAACATTTTAGTTTTGGACAGACAGTGGTTGAAGAACACAACTGGGAGACGGAGTTTCTAGTAGACAAGCTGTTGGGAAACTACAAGGCAACCAGGTAGTGATCGCTCTGAGATTACGAAGCTCTGCACAGAGAATAAAGAACTGAGATGTCCTTCATAGACACACGTGCCTGAACACAATGATCTCACTTCCGTGTGCATTCTCAAGAGGCAAGTGCAGAAGTCACAGGAAGCACCGAAAGCAGAAGGATTTTAACGGAACATTGTGATCTGCGGGTAGAGGAGAATTTAGAGAAGCGGAGGTCTGCTCTAGAAAAGAGAGGAATGGAGCTGTGCAGGACCAGATTTCGATGGTTTGGACATGTCCAGAGGAGAGACGGGGACTATATCGGTAGAAGGATGCTGAGGACGGAACTGCCAGGGAACAGGACTAGAGGACGACCCAGGAGAAGATACATGGACGTAGTGAGGGGGGACATGAGAGTGGCTGGTGTTGGGGAGGACGATGCAAAGGACAGGGCTAGAGGATGACTGGGAGGAAGACCCCAAACCCGGGCCCGACCTCTGACCCTCCGACACTAGACTTTTAAAATCAGCCATCCTGTTTTTAATAAGATCTAGAACACCAGCACCAGGAACAATTTATTGGAGTATTTCCATTGTTGTCGACATGTTTTGCCTCATGAATATGAACACAGCCACAGCACCTGTAACTGACCAAGATGATGGAGTCTCCTCCAGCCTCTCCTGACACCTTCGTGTCACCTGTCAAAGGACGGCCGCTCAGTTCCAGGAGCAGCTTTTCAGTCCATCAAACAAGTTCTTAACGTGATGCAGTTGCTCCGTCAGCTCAGCAGGGGCGCCGCTTTGCTCCAGCTTCTCTACGATCTGCAGAACAGACAGGAGAACCCAGAAGAGCTCACGTGAGATGTTTAGCGGTTTCTAAAAATGTCCCCCCTGGAAGGAATGTCATTAAATTGACACACACACACACACACACACAAAACAGATACAACTCACTCTATTGCTTGTGAAACGAGTTTGAAAAGGTGCCACACAAGGACAGGAAACCACAAAGGAAGAAACACGAAATCAATAAAAAATCAGATTTCCGCTGCACACCATGAGTCGCGTTGCTGTCAGTTTCATAAGCGGGCGGTTTTTTTCCACCTCAAGGCATGCTTCTTCAGATGGTTCTTCAGATGGTACTAATGCTTCTTCAGATGGTACTAATACCCTTGTAAGTACTCTGTGGTAGTTTCTCCTGTGTAGCGTTTTCACTAAGCGGTGGCGAGGTGAAGTAACAGAGCTAAAGGTTTTTACTCTGGAAAAATGAGCAAAAAAAACAAGAGCTGATATTTTTGAGTATAGCGTACACTTAATAATAATAACGCGTTGGTTTTAAGGTACCCAAAGAGGCTTTAACAATACAAATAAAAACATTGGATTGTGCATTATTCATTCACTCCATACTTGGTGGAGGTGAAGCTCATATTGTAGCCACAGCTGCCCTGGGGTAGCTACAGTTACCGTGGGGTAGCTACAGCTGCCCCGGGGCAGACTGACAGGAGCGAGGCTGCCAATTCGCGTCATCGGCCCTCCTGACCACGACCGACATTCACTCGCTCACTACAATCACACGGGCAATGTGTGTGAAGTGTCTTGCCCAAGGACACAACAACAGTCGACACACGTGCCGGAGCCGGGAATCGAACCGTCAACCTCTCAATCAACCTCGGCGCATCCACCTTATCCCGTCTGGACAGGTGGATGGAAATAAACACAACTTGATTGACGGATCAAATACTTAAAGACGTAGTGAATACTACATGACAGAGACGGAATGAACTGACCTCTGCGAAGTATTTCTGGACAAATCTGTAGAGCTCTCTGAGGGCCGCAGCGTCATTGAACTTGTTTTCATGTTTCTGAAATGAAATTTAAAAAAAGGCTCAGTCCAACCGCTAGACACTGTTACACATAAAACACACAACCATTGTGACACTTGTTTGAGAGTTGTCCATCACCTTTGACGTCTCCTGCAGGAAGTCTTTGAATTCAGAGGCTGTGATTCGTGGCTGATCTTTGATCTGCTTATAGTAGCCCTTGACCTCCTGTTTGAACTTGGGAATGTCTTTGGCATAGAGGAGCTTGTTGGTTGGAGCATGCTGGAACACAACAACACTCAAGGTCCTGTATGTGAATCCTAAAGACGGAGAACCGGACTTCCCGCCCGAGGCAGCGGAACATTTGCGTTGGACTTTACCTTCCCCAGTTGCATCTCACTGAGAGAAAAGGAGTCCATGAAGGCCTGAGCAATGACAGACAGGCAGCCGTCCAAATTGGGAGTCTTCTGCATGTCGAAGACAAACTGAGGGTTCTTGATGATGTTGACCCAGAACCGCAGCGGCAAACTGGAAACCAGGGAAGAAAGAAAAAAGGCTTTTAAGCAGATGGAAAAACAGCGTCTGCTCGCCGCCACGCCGATGCAAAGTGCAGCCAAGCTTCTCGCTCTCCTGACCGACTGAAGAAGCTCCGTGGGGCTCAGTGTTTACCACAGACAGATCGCCCGAAGACGCCTTCGTTTCGTGTGACATATATGCTACGTTGCATTTTCCTCTTGGGGACCGTGTCCTGCATGCCAAGAGCGATGTTTGCTACAAAAAAAAAAGGCTGTAACTAGTGTAATAACTTGGGTGACACGGCGCGTCTTAGTCAGGTCATGAGGGAAACGCTGTTCCATTTGCAGACTGAGAAACGTCGCCTGACCTGAGAGACCATTGAGGCGTTTCATCCTTTGGAGCTCCGCGAGACTCAACCGTACCTGTTAGTCTTCCAGATGTGAATCACATCTGGGTCGATGATCTTCATGCCGTCTGCCTGGCTATCCAGAAAGTCAAAAAAGTATTTGATGGGATGCGGCGCTCTGCAGTGCGGCGTCCCCCAGATCGATCCGAACAAGTTCTCCACGAACGAATGCACCGCCACCTTGAACAACAGCAAGGTTGAAAACCGATCACCGATCACTTTATTTAATACTTAAGGCTTCTTCTTTTCTTAAACATGCAACCACAGCGGCTGATTGTCGGCGCCGTGCCGTCATCGTGTGCGAACGCAACATTCACACTGCAACTGTTAAGCAGTCAGCAGCGATGGTGCGGGTAGGGTGCGTTCAAGCAACATGCAGTGGCGTCCTCTTGCCTTGGTGGAGAGCAGTTTGGTGAGGTGCACTTCTTTCAGTTTGAACTTCTTCTTCTCCGGGTTTCTCCGTTGGTCCGGGTCAACGTCAGGATCGATCTGCGGACAAGAAGCAGTCGAGCGATTGAACGATTCTGCGTCCGATCGTGAACGGATTTAGTCATCCACCGCTAAAAAAAACACAAGAACGACCTGCTTCTTACCAAGTGGAAGTATTTCCCAGAGAAGTTCTCATCATCTAAAGAAAAGCATCAACAGCACATTTACTGTCGCTTCCGGAGCTGGTTTTTTTAATGCTAAATAAAGATAATCTCTTGCGTTATCAGTGCACAGGCACGCTTGTGCTCAGCTAACCCTTGTTAAAAGCTGAAGACCAAACCTCTTCCTGTAAGTGTTGCGTGAGTTTGCTCTCTCACCCTTCAGACTTCCCTGTGGGCTCAGAGGACGATGCGTCTTTGTGGAGAGCACTTTGATCGCAGCTCCGTCAGGAACCTCCAGGAGTAAATGAAAAGATAACCCCCCCCCCCCCCCCACACACACACACACACACACAGACACACACAGACACACACACACACACACAGAAAGGTCAGGAAAATCTTTAATTGTACAAACTGTCAGCTAAATCACCGGGGGGTTTCTTTTCACCGCTCACTTGTCTGAATTCTGCAAAGATCATTGAGCTATTTTGCATTAAGGTTTGTGCGGATAAAAGGACGTCAGCCCCCAGAGAAATCCCCCTGAGGTCTCGGCTGGTTCTGTGGTGACCCAAGTGGGAGTGGGAGGGGTTCTGACATGGCAGCACGGGCATGCTCCGCCATTCCTCGTGACTGTCTACCCAACAGAACAGCAGCACAGGTCGGGGGTGTAAACTGGACTTAAACTAGCCTTTCCTACATTGGCCCGTTGCTCACCATGTAGTGCTTGAGCGTGTTGAGCATCGTCACCTCCCCGATGACCTCGGAGCTCGCATCCACCTCCTCCAGGGGAACAAACGATCCACCCCTCTCATACTCTGCAAAGGGTTCAAACAGTGTAAAGTCTTTGTAGAACAGACAAACTGAAAAGAAGCTTTATTCTGAGGTAGCAGAAACCCGTTACTGACATGTTTAATGTACAATAATCTAAATACTTTATTTTCCGTTTCTAAATCTTGGCCTGTTCGCCCTGACGGTCTGTCGCTTACCGATACAGACGTTTCTGAGGGAGGCGCTGTAAGCAAAGCCGAACTTGGCTTTGAAGGTGGACAGGATCTTCTCTTTGACCTGCTCGATGCTGTCACAGCTGAGAGCGTTGACCTCCAGAGGCTCGCTGACCTCTGCCTCGCTGCCCACCGCAAACAGCACCTTCAGCTTCTGTGCAGAGCAGAGACGTGGACTAAAGTGTTAAAGATCCAGTACAACCAGATCAATGCACATTTCTGATCAGTATCACATCATACGCGTCTGTGCTGCTGCTCTAACTTCTATTTAAAGTTGAACGATGATTTTTGCATTTTATTTTCATCATTATGTTAGCCTATTTGATTTCCTGTTATCTTTAATGTTAATGCATCTCGATATTTGTCCCGATGTATATATATATATTCATCTTCAGTTTCTACATCCTGTCTTCTTTACGCACTTAGTGCAAGTTATGACTTTGCTGTGAAGGTGTTAAATAAGTAATGCTCCTCTTCAGCCTCATTATCACTGTTGTTATTGTTGATGGTGACTAAAAGCCTAATTAACCCTTAATGCGAGCCCGAGTTCTGCCAGCTGATGCTGTGATACATTAGGTGCGGCTACTGGCTCACAGTATCCGTGCACCAATCATCAGTCTCCATGAAGCTAATGCACGTTTTGTGGCTGTCAATGTGGATGTCCTTACCGCTAGCATTAGTTAGCATGAGTATTTCTTGCACAGCAGCTCTGCAGCTTGTGTGTTGTGAATCATTGGCTGCAGAATGTTTCTGTCTGCTCCTGTTCGGGCGGAAACACGCATCTGATTTTTGTTGCACATATTAAGTGTCTTTGTAATTTATTCTGATTTTGCATCAATTGAGTAATTTAATATTGGTTTTGTTTTTATTTGTATTGTTAAATTTGTACTGTTAAATGTCGATGATTTATGTACTAAGGACTTTCAACGACAGGACAGGATGTCTGACTGTATTTGTACTGTAATACATGCTACTATGTGACTGTACTTGTACTCTAACATTCTATCGAATAAATATATTCATCAACATCATCTCTTTGTCTCTCTATCATTCTCTCTCTCTCTCTATCACTGTCATTCCTCTTTTCAGTTTCACATATCCTGCCAAGGAGTTTGAATCGCTTTCAAGGCAAAAACCATAAAGAGTCTGCTTGATAAGTCTGAAGGGTGACGACAGTCATCTGACACATCAGAACTTTGCTGCAGTGCAAATAGTAAACCAATAGCATGAAGGCAACGCAGCTTTTAAATGTTCGTAAGGACGTTAAATCAGGGAAGAGGAAGTGGTTCAGCACCAACTGACAAACTGTCTCCGTGCTGTTAATGTGGAAACGGCCTTCGCACGCAATGAGGACGCTGCTTTATCAGGTGAGTCCAGGTCAAATCTCAATCTGGCAGCGGATGACTGCTAATACGGTTCATGATTAAAGAACTTGGTGAACGTTATAATCAAAGACCCCTGCACTTTCAGAATTGTTGCCTATATCGATTTGGATTTTTTAATCTGTGCATTGCACAACAAATACACAACAGCAAACAGGAAGCGTCTTGAGTACCATGATGGCAGTTCTCAAACGTCTGGAACACGGAACCACTGAATGAGTACATTGCTTTAAACGGATGTTTTCATTTCTTTCACCCTTGTGTGTGTGCATGTGTACCAGGGAGCTATAGTCCTGAGCCTGCCACAGCAGCCAGTCCTCGCTGAGTGTGTACAGAGCTTTCTCCGTCACGCAGTCCACTGGTCCTCTGGCCGTCTGCTGTGTGAGAGCACTCACCATCAGGAACAGGTGCTGGCCAACGGCTTCCTGCACAAAATCAGCAAGAGAAACCAAAAGGAATGTTTTACAAGATATGATTTTTTTAAAGGCTCCTTTATAAGTAAATGGGTAAATCTGCATTTTTTTTCCCCATTTACTTAAAAAGGAGCTTTTTTTTTTTTACTTTTCACAACGGCTAAAGAGAAAGAAACTGACTCGAAGGAAGCCGTAGAGGCAAATGGACATCCAGTTGGTCAGCAGCTTCTCTACGATGGACTCGGTACGCCGGAGCAGCAGTTTGGGTTGAGAGTTGCTGCTCTGCTGCATCAGATCCTGCAATAGAGCCTCCATTACCTCTGTCAGGTACCACAAGTCACTGTGGAGGGTTACGGTCAGCAATGATGCGAGCACACACCTGGGAGGAGATGGAACATTGACAAATACTGTGCAGAACCATGACTTCATGCATGGAATGAAAACAGCATAAAACACGCTAGAAAACGTAACTAATAATGAAAGTTGATCAAAGTGTTAATAAACGATGACTGACAAGAACAGAGGATAAAATTAAAACTTAAAAGACAGTAAGACTTCACAAGCTGACTTGTCTTTAATCGTGAAGCTCTTCTGTTCCTCCAGAGTGTGCACCATTGAGGTGAGGAAGAACTTGTCCTGGATCAGCCTGGACAATCCCTGGCAGCACTCATCAAGCTGCACCTGCACCACGTCCTGATGTCGGGTCAGACACAACGCACAGAGTCACAGAGGAAAGTAGGAAGAGTAACGAGAGCCAGCGCCGGACTTTACCTGGCCAATGTCTTTGATACACAGCGTCATCAGAGATTCACTCTAGAAACAAACAGGCGGCATTGTTAAGTCTTCATATTTCACCGTCTTGTTACGTCGCTACGTTTCCTGCGCCACAATACCTCGGGGAAAAAGATTCTGGAGGCAAAGTGCTTGTAGTCCAGGAAGGGAATGGTTCCAACATTTTCCATCAGGTCAGCTTTCTCTGTCTGGAGCTCTACAAAGCCTGTGGAGGATAGGTCAGGGAGGCCGATGCTCAACCTCATCTCGCTTTGAAAAACGGAACAAAGGATGAACCGGAGTCTGCTTTGTTCAGTGTCTGATATTTAGGTACCGCAATTGGCAATTTAATTGGCCACCAGGAAAAGAACTTAAGCCCCGGAGTCTGGCTGAGCTTTTACCTTGCAGGCAGACTAACCTTGCCGAATGTCATTCCTGATGTTGAGCTCCAGGTCATCCATGACCTTTTTGATCTCAACGGTGAGCTTCTTCTGTTTGTGTCGATAGACAATGACCACCACTGAATGCAAATAAGAAAACAACAAGCTGACAAACAGAATGTTGAAAATAGCCCTCCTGATCAGTGTGTTTGTGAAGCTAGTGGAGAAATCAACAGCAGCACATGTACTTACAAACAACAATGCAGGGTATTGGCAGGAGGACTATTGGAATCAGGGCAAACAGAAGAAAGGAAGATTTATTGTTTAAAGTCACCGTCTCATTTCCATAGTTTATCTGGGGAAAAACAACAACAACGACAAAATCAAATCATTTCACTGTAACTGGCCAAACAATAAAAATGGGAATGCATTTGGTGGTGCGCCGTCATGCTGTGGGTTTAATGTGACTGAGAGATTCACCTTTAATCGCTGGAATTCAGCATTAGGTGTCATCCGAATCTCACACATGAAAAAGTCCATCTCGGCGCTGGTTTCTTTTTCTCCCATGATGCAGGGGTATTCTTTCTCTTCCTGAACGCCCCACACCCTCAGCTCTGCAGGAGTCATCTCGAGTTTGTCGACCTTTTTCTAGAAGGTCATTAGAAACGTAGAGCGAGCCTTTAGACATTCAAGTCTTGTGTGTGTTTGTGTGTGCTCACCTGTATGGTGATGTGGACATCATCCCCGATCCTTGTGGTGGTGAAGCTGGTGAACTCGGGGTTTGGATAGTAGGTTATTGTTGTGGAGCAGGCCAAGGTTTCATTGGCTACTCTGATAAACACAGCACTTTGAAAAATCCCCACGTGATCAGATTCAGGAGTCTCGTAGGTGAGATTCTGCAGAGAATTTACAATCTGTGTCATATATTATACAGAGATTAAAAAAACCCCACCTACAATAGTCTGTATATTTTTGTTCTATCCACCTGATAGGAGTTGTTTCGGGTAGATATGACGTCTTGCACGGCAGAGTCGTGTGAGACCCCTTCCACAAACTCCAGATGGGACCCTTTGAGCGTGATCTTCCTCTTCCCACTACAGGACACGGAGCAGCAGCCAATCAGGGCAGAAGAAAATTAATACAGATTTCACATGCTAGTCTAAATAATTATCTGGAACACCTCCTGCTAAGGATCAGCCATTCGTTTTCAAAACAAGATTTCGTGCTAACTTTTTGACTTTAAGTCAAAACTCTTCAGAAGAAAAAGTAGTGACGGCATTAAAACGACCAGGGCTTATCCTCTGAGGATCAGGAATATCTGAACATTGACATATTCCATGCTGCTGTATATGCACCTCACGAAGCAGCCTGCTGCTAGCAGGAACAAATGCAGAATCTGTTTCTGCAGCTAAAAAGGGAAGTTGTCTTATAGTGAAAGACATCGCCGACGGAAAGTGACCATTTCCTCATTTTTTGACCCCTCGACCGAGAACCAGCATTGTTTCCTGAAAATAGGTGGCAGCTACAGTAAGTAGGAGGGAGCTGGGAGCACGAACCAAAATAGACTTGAATTGAGCATCTGTAACAATCATAAGGAACACAGAGACAGGACAGCGAGACAGGAAGGACATTCCATCCAAAGGGTCCCTTCCCCACGCAAGTTCGTCCCCTTTGAACGCAACACACTGAAACTGCCGTAAAACACAAAAATGCCACCGTACCTGACCCAAGTTCTGTTTGGTACAACTCCAGTGCAGGACGGCGATGACTGGTAGGTGATTTCGGCATTGCCATGGCAACTACCATCCGGAAGGAGAACACACACCTTGACCACGCCTTTATTGTCGGCGCTGGGAATGTGGAAGGTCAGATTCACGCCGGTATTGTTCCACACGGGAGATCTGACCGGAGGACCCAATTAGTGTGGCTGGACCGGACACTCATCTGATTCACACGTCCACATGACTCACTCTTGGGGGTTGCAGGTCGTGTCTGCATGGAGCCTGACTTTGCTCACTCCATCGAGGTTACGACCAGACAGCACCGCATGGTTTCTGCCATAGAAGGACACGACGCCGGGCGAGACGGAGACGATCTCTGGACTCTTGACAGCAGAACACACAGTTTCAGGGCAATTATTTCCTGCTGATGTTAGAACCTGTGCCGAATGGAAGTTGGGAATGAAAGAATGGAAGGAATGAAGTTCGGACTCACTGAAAAGTTCATCCCTGATGCCGTCAGTTGACAAGCGCTCTTCTGCAGGAGGATGTGAGGAGAGACAAGAAGCAGAGTCAGACAGGGACAAAACTGAACTCTGGGAAATGACAAAAAGGAAAAGATTCCTGTCCTTTGCATCGTCCTCCCCAACACCAGCCACTCTCATGTCCTCCCTCACTACGTCCATGTCTCTTCTCCTGGGTCGTCCTCTAGTCTTGTTCCCTGGCAGTTCCATCCTCAGCATCCTTCTACCGATATAGTCCCCGTCTCTCCTCTGGACATGTCCAAACCATCTGGGAAGTCTGGTCTCTCTGATCTTGTCTTCAAAACGTCTAACCTTCACTGTCCCTCTTATTGTCTCATTTCTAATCCTGTCCAACCTGGAAGGAGAACCTCAGCATCTTCATCTCCTCCACTTCTAGCTCCGCCTCCTGTCTTTTCCTCAGAGTCACTGTCTCTAAGCCGTCCATCATGGCTGTCCTCACCACTGTCTTGTAGACCTGTCCCTTCGTCCTATCACAGAGCACACCTGATACTTTCCTCCCCCTGTTCCAGCATGCCTGCACACGATTCTTCACCTCCTTTCCACATTCTCTCCATCACTCTGCACTGTTGACCCGAGGAAGTCCTCGACCTTCTTTATTCCTTGTAGCCTCACTATTCCCCCGGGGACCTTCTCATTCACACACAAACACAAAGTTTGTGTATTGAAGCTAAGGTGTAGCTCCTGGAGATAGATTATGTAGACCATTTTCATGATCAATACATATGTAAAAACTTTCATTAATACATTTGTTGCTTCTTGACTGGCCCAGGAACAGACGCCTTTACTCCAACCGCATCCAGCCTCGATGCACTGGTGACACCTGAGGAGAAAGTTGTTCATGTTCAAAGTGCCTCCCCATTGTGTGATAAATAAAGTACTTCTTCTTCTTCTACTGGTTAGTACTTGACCTTATAATCACAAACATAAATGTGCAACTGGCGAGAAATAAAAACTGACCTAATGTTTTCTAATATTGATCCTGTTGTGTATTATTTGTTATGCATGAGGTATTTCTGATCATCTCAGGGGTGCTCTTACAGGACAGAGGTCGGTGGCCCCCGGATGCCAGTACAGTTGGACACCATCAGTTTTTCCAGCAACTGTGTCGTCCCCAGTCTAATTCTAACTGTGACATTCAGGCCTGCAAAATGAAGATCGTACAGCGAATGTCACATAATGACAAACATGAGAGGACACACGCCCCCTTCATTCTCAGGGATCGTATTGACTGACCTCCGGCAGGAATCTGTCCGTTTGTGAGGATGCAGCTGCATTGTGGGAACTGTGGAGGAGCGCTGTCCCTGCGACACAACTCAAAAGGAAGCGTTGAAATGAATTGACAGGCGAAGTTGCCGAGCGCGTCTCGGCTCACGGTCAGGTGCGTCCGGATGCTAAGCGTGATCTGGCAAAAGAAGATGAAAGGGTTAAAGCCATGACTCGGTGACAGCCCACAGCTGATTATAGTTGCCAGGTGTGTCCTGAGCCGTACCTGGTCTGTCCTGTCCTCAGCGACTTTGAATGAGATCATCCTCTGCTGGGACTCGTCAGGGATGGACAGCCAGCCAGAATCTCGGCACTCCGCTCCAAACGTGCATCTGGGAAGAGGGAACGGTGTTTGAATCAAGTCTCCACAGGCACCGGCGGCAGATCTTGCTTCCCTGACCTCCTGACGGAGCTGCACCAGACGCAGTGTGGATCCTGCGCGGACCAGCACTCCTGTAGCGTTGCGTAGGTGCTGCACTTGGACACAGGCACGCGCTTCACCTGGAGCAGACCACAAAAGCAGCATGTCGCTGTCCCTCCGGAGTAAAATCAGGAGAATTCCAACTCAAATGTTCCCGCGTCAGTCACGTGCGACGCGTGTGCCGTGTACCTGGTTTTGAAACGGGACGTAGAGGTGTTTATGATCAACTTGGTCCAGATGTAATTTGGGAAGCACTCTGCGGTCGCCGTCGGCCCGGTAGAGCACCCTGGTGCAGGCGGTGTGAAGGTTCATGTCCACGGCAAGCTGGCAACGAGAACGCAGCTTCGTTTGGTTCCTGAGAGAGAACGTCCTCGCAGGTTTCTATCAGTCACTGGTTTAATGCTCCTGATCCACGTCCAACCCGTCTGCCCAGGTCTATGAACTGGTTCTATGGTTGGGGAAACGGTTGGAAACATCTGTTGTAGAAGTGTTAAAGACCGGGAAACAGCTGGATTCTGAGTTCCACCACTTTACCCAGAGTCACAAGCTGTGAAAGCTCTTTACTGGTCAAAGGGAGTCCGTTGCTAACCCTAGCCTAGTCAGCCAGACTAGAACACTTATATCTCGCTAATATAACTAAAACTTCATCAGGAATCGTTTTCTTCTAAAGATGCCAGTGAAGGCAAAAATCATATAAACCAGTGCGGTGTGTCCGGCTACCACGGAGGGCCCGAGAGGAACGCGTCCTTCTGCTCAGGCCGCGCAACAGTTCACGGATATGCGATTTGTCCCTGATCCGTTTCGGAATCGAGAAACTCATCCCCAGAACCTCGTCTGCACTTTCTCTTCAACAAAGTTCTTTTCAATCCATGGAAATCCATTTGGAAGTTTTTGAGATTATCTACGAACTAATAGACAAACAGAGGAGCAGCCCAACAGCAACAAAATGTAACAGAATCTAGATTAAAAAGCGACCGGCGAGCTGGTATGGCTGATCTGAACACGTTGGCGTGGGCGAACTGGAGCCGTCCAATGACGACTTCGTTTGACTTGTCCTTCCGTTTTTACATGAAAGAAAAGTTTTGCTGCTTTTGCCAAACGGCACCACTAAAAATCAGACGGGCAACGTAGGTCTACAGATATGGTTGACCCTCCAGAGGTACAGCTGCGTTTCCTGATAGGCTCGCCGTTCTGACATCACCCTCAGGTGCAGCCGCCTGCTAATAACCCCCCACCATCAAGGTGGGCGAAGAAAGCCTTGGTCCTCCGTCCTAATGGGGGCGCTGCGTTGTTGGTCTGAGACCACAGAGGTCTTAACAGCGCATAAGATGGTGAAAAATGTTTGAACACTTCATGTGTCCACATCACTCCCATTGTGTTGCCTCACGCTGACACTCACCCGTACGCAGGATGTGTGGCAACGTAGCTCCAGATGCGGCCAGATGTTGGGTGTTTAAAGCAGAAGTACAATAAAATACAACGTGGGATTGTTTAAGGTGGCAGAGCGAGTAGCATCATTTTAAACCCTTTCATTCCATCGTCTCTCTTTCGGTGTCTTGCATTTCCAGCCGACTGCTGCTGGACGGTGACAGGAAGCTGCAACACGATGACTCGATCAGCTTTCGGCGACCTATCTGAGCTATCTGCCGTCTTCTCTCATGCGACGTACTTTCCAGTGAGTAAACGGAAAAGCCTTTCTAGCTGATTCTCTTCCTGTGCAGAGCTAGAGGAGAGACACTTATTGCCTTTCCGAGCCCTCGTAGTGCCCAGATGCCAGGCTGGCACTCAGTTACGTGAGGAGTGTGTCGATCATACCATCAAGGAGAGGTGAAGGACAGAAGGAAATAACAAACGGATGGTACAAAATAAGCAACTCATTCTAATACATTCTCCGTCTGCATCACTTTTGTTGTGCACCTTGAGGAGCTGCCCATCTCCTGTCCCAATGAAGAACACCATCCAGGCCTTCTGTCTCACCGCCAGCACGGCGGACATGAAGTTCTGCCTGAAGAGCACCGCCTTCGGCTCCAGCGTCTTTGGCTGAGGAAGACAGAAAACGTTGTTTGGTTTTGTCAGATGAGGATGAGTGAACAGCAGGAGCGACTGTCGTTATAGCGATGCCATAAGAGCCTCAAGAGAAGCAGACCTGATTCAGCATTTGCTTTCTTTTGATTGCGTCATAAATCGAGCATCCGTCAGCAGAAGCTGCGGTTCCTTCCTCAAGTGTGGAAGGAACCGTCTGTTCAGCGTGGAAAGGTTCCGGATTACGTAGAAACTAACCCGGGGAAATGCTCGTCAACAGATCTAAAAGAGCATTCTGTTTGAAATTCTTATTTCGTTTCTCTTTCTAGATTGTTAAAACAATTTGCTGGTTTCATTCCGAAGCCCTTTCTGCGTAAACTGGGATGTGAAGCGTCTTCGTGTAGCGACGCGTTAATGTGGTGGAATAAACGACGACGATCTGCCCTTCCACAGACGCCTGATAACTGACATGAAAGACGCACCGTCTGTTGCTCTTTGCCAGAACCGACTATACTGGAGAAGTCCGGATCCACGTCAGTGTCCATGTTGAGATCTGGGCTGATGTCAAACAGAACCAGCTCCGTGTTCCTTTGACCTCCATCCACGCTAAACACGCCGCTCCAGAGCACCTGCGGGCCCCCCGGGATCACCGAAGAGGCCACGAGTCTCGCACCGGCCCCCCCACCAGGGACGCTCAGAGTCGCTCCTCGCAGCGTCTTTAAGGTCTGGAGTTTGTTGCTCTTCCCTTCGAGCCAAACGAGACGGACTTGGTTTCCTTTGTCGCTGGAGGGCAGGTTTGAGAAAAGATAAAGAACCGAATCCACCTGGAATCCATCCAGGAACTCCACGGCGCCCTGGCAATGGATGCTGTTGGTGGAGTGCTGGCCGGAGGAGGAGAACACCCCCCCGGTCTGCTCGTGGTTCGTGTTGTGAAGCTTCACCGCGTCTAGTCCAGAGGAGCAGCGGCTCTTTACGGGTCGGCCGTCCTGCTGGACGGCAGCCAGGATGTACGTCTCGGCCGAGGCCTGACCCCGCACGCTGGCCAGGAAGGCGACCGACGCGCTGCTGCGCCACGGGGGCCCCACCAGGAACTGTTCCGCGTAAAGCACATTGGAAATGTTCTTCAGGTCCAGCAGCTCGCAGTAACCGCACTCGTCGATCGCACCGCAACTTATGAGAGTTTCACGTTCGACCATCGGCAGCAGGACGTTGACGCTGAGCGTGGCGTTCCATTTAGCCTTCTGAGAAACGCGCACAAATTCCACTCTGTCACCAACCGTCAGGATTCCTCTCTGCGTCACGTTCCGGACCGGAGACAGGCCGTGGTCCAGCTGGTACAGCCGCTCGTCCGTGGAGACGTAGACCGACCCGTGCGTCACGGCGATGTGACGGAGGTCGCCCTGGAAGGCGAAGCCTTCATCCGCCTCCAGACAGCGAGCCGGGTCTCCCCAGAGAACGAGCAGCAGACCGGGCAGCAGGAGCATCTCCTCGCATGCAGCAGCGGCAGCAGAAACGCGCCAGCTGGTTTAATGGCACTTTGCGCTCCTCTGCGCGGTCACGAGTCCGTGCGTAAAGGCGCAGCGCGCAGCGCGCCTTTGATTAAAAGAGAAGTTCTGAAAGTGGGAGGAAGCGCGAGAAGGGAAACCAAATCGTGCAGACGTTTTAATCTAATCTGTAAATTCAAATGAGTATTTCTCATGCATGTAGCCTGTGATCAATCACATTATAATTAGGTATTAGTTCCTAAACAGGTTCGGATCCTGATTGATATCTGGTGGATGCAAGAAGCCGCCAAAATCCTGCAAATCCTCATTTGAGATTGGAACTATTTTTAGTCTTTCGATGACTTTCTGCCATTTTGATGTTTCTACAAAGACTAAAAAGAAAAGGTCGTTATTTTATTAATCATTCAAGGTTTTCTTTGTGCGCGCGCACACACTGCAGAGAAACAGCATTAAATAGTTTCATAAACTTCATTTAAAGCACAATCTTCCCGTGTTTAACCGGACGAGATACTCCCCATCCATCCATCCATCCATGAACTGTCCCCAGTATTTCCTGTATTTGGTTGACGGCCTGAAGATGTCGCTGTTGCATCTGTCCAGCAGAGGTCGCTGTCGTCCCTCCGTGGCGCGCTCCAGCGGCGTGCAGCAGGAGCCCCGTCAGAGGGAGCCGCGTCCGGGACGCGCGCACCTACATCTCATCGGACCCCGAGCTTTACGCAGACACTCATCCGAGTCAGAGCCGCTGCTCGGACCGTCCGGAGCGCGTTTGTCCGTCCACACAGCGGTGCGCTGCATGCGCGTCTGCGTCCGGGAAGGTCAGACATCATCCAGTTTGGTTTGATTGTCTCCTCTCTCCCGGGTCAGCGCGTCACCACCGGGACATTATCACCGACTTCAGCTGCCGGGTGAGTCTGTGCGTTCACGGGAGCCCCCCCCATACATCTTTTAAATGTCCCTGATTCATGTCAACTCCTGTTGAAGGCTAGAAAATATTTCACCAGTACTGTACTGTAGCTCTGAGGTGCTTGTACTAATACTAATATATGTATTTGCTCGTTCTAACATGACACCTCAATGACAACGATGGCTGTCGGTCTACTTTAGAGGTACCCGGTGGATTTTGGGACGACCATCAAACTATGAAACGGTTTGCTTTAAGGAAATCGACATGAATGGAGCGTTTGTTCCAAGGCCACCTTTATCTGCATTTGATTTGTAATTACTATAAGAATAGAGGACTTCTTCCTGATGAAACTAGTCAGAGGACTCTCAGATCAGACCCCCCCCCCCCACGTGAGAGAAAGATAAAATCTCCTCAGAGAGGAAAAGCAGCTCAAACTGGTCCGGGGTCAGGCGTCTGCAACCTCTGGATGAGAACGACCCTTGTCTGCATCTTAAATGAAGCAGCATCAACTTTTATTCCTAAATATCATTCAGATTCAGTCTCAGATGTTACTCATGATGATTCCTACGTTTGTTTTGAGCTGACTTGAATCAGATTTTTTTTCCCCAGTGAGCATTCTTGTGCCGACTGGCTTCACGGCTTCCCTTCCAGTCCACTGGCTGTATTTTGATGACTGGCTTGTGGTTTGCAGTCTTTCTATAGCGCACGGTGCAGCAGGGCTCCTCCCGTGGTCTGGAGCTCAGCGGTCTGTAATCTCTGAACCACAGCGCCACCCAGATTCACTTCTCCGGGTCAAAATGACTCAAAAGCAAAGCAAATTAAAATGTACACGTGCCCAGCTGGACAGTTCGGATGGGCTCCCAGGAGATTATTCATTATTGGACATGACTGTCCCTTGATCTGGAATGAGGGCGTAATCAGGCTAAAGTGGTTTTTGTCTCAGACCGTGACATTCCTGAAATTCTCTTTGTTTAACTTAAAGTTAAAGTTCTACATTTAAGCACCTGAAGAGACAAACAGTTCATGGTGATGAAACTTAAAGTGGCTTAAGAAGGTCGACCAGATGACATCATCACTGAGAAGCAGCCAAGCATCAACTGTTGCATTAATCTCACGATTTAAACTCCCGTATTTCAACAGGTTGAATGCGTTAATTGATTTTTCCTTCATAAAGCCTTCAGCGTGATAATCTGATTTCATCAGATGGACCTATAAGATTTCCTTCTCTCGCAGTCGGCTGTGCGACCGGTGCCAAGGGAATGTCTGCGATGTGTAAAACCAAAAAACGGGCTTTACACAAAATGTACAACTTCTCTGACATGCGGCGCAATTTCACCAAAATTACGCAAAATGTTTAGGAAAATTTCTGTTTCTGTCAGTTCCACTTTGCCGTAGATTAAAGTCACCGGTCTCAGAGCGCCACGCAGCGTTTGGGCTGCTGCTGATGAAACAGACGCCTCCGCCTACCTTGACGACCCTTGCCGAGAGAGACGGGGATGGATCCTCGGCCCCCACAAGTAGCACACAGCCACAACCATATATGGGCGTGTTGGTGGAATAGGGAAAATGTTAGCTTAAACTTTAAAGAGCTGGAAGTTTGCCACTTCATAACTTCAACCAGTGTGAAGCTGGCACCGACACACATGTGTCCAGACAGGTTGTACTGAAGGCCTGTTTTCACTTTTCCTGCTCTCTCAAATCACGGACAGAAACAGCTTGAAAGTAGATTTATCATGCAGCGACGTTTACGTAATGACAGATAATAGGTCTGGAAACATGGCTGCCATGCTTAAGCAAGCTATTTGTTGGTCGTCACAGCTGCCAGAAACGTTTGGAGGCTAGTTTTATGCCAGTTCTTTATTATTGTGTGGAACACAATGCAGTGAGCAATTCTGCAATTACTGTCAGCATTGGATGACCAGATATTATTTATCCCTGTTGTTCATAACGCAATCCCAAATTAATCACACAAAATACAAATACATGGGGGAGCCAGCACCCCTACACCTAGTGCGTCTAAACAGTTCTCCATTATGAGTAGGCAGCAAAATCAGCATTGAAGCTACCTGTGTGCGCAGTCTCTCTGAAACAGGAAGTGCTTCATTAAACGCAGCATAAAACAGAGCAGAATAAGCTGTAAAAGTGCAGAACAACACACATCTAGAAAATGACTTAGAAAGGCTCAGAATATAAACGAGGAAAGAAACAAAAAGCGGTTTTAATTTCAGCATTAACCCATCTTTATTCTTTGTTGTGCAAACCTCAATATTTAAATGTCTCCCCAGAATCAAACGGTTGTCTGTTTAAACCTCAGTTGTATTTTTCCTTTGAACAGATGACTTCAGCTCAGTGCAGGCTTCATTCGAAACCCCCCCCCCCCCCCCGTTTCTTAGTCCTCTTTTTACATCTCCCTCACACCTGCATGAAAAATCGCTTTAGTGCCTGGAACTGGGGCAGGACTGATGTGTTAGGGATAGTCAGCTGATGAAATCTCTGCAGCCCAAAGTCTTACTCCACAGGTAGAGATCCTATTGGACAGGTGTGCTGCGTAGTTCAAAGGGCTGCACGGGCAGCCATAACAACGACGTGTGGGCGTTTCCATCCATTCATTTTCTTGTAGACGACCTCAGTTTTGTCTCCAGCCGCTTTCTCTGCCTTGCGGGTCGCGGGTGTTGCTGGAGTCTATCCCAGCTGACTACGGGTGAGAGGCGGGGGCACACCCCGGACACGTCGCCAGCGCTTCGCACCCAGAACCTACTTCGACGTGACGATTTATTAGTCAAAATGAACCATTCAATTTTACACTCGGTGAACAATTGAACGTTTATGTTCAGTATGAAGTGTGTAACTCAAATGATGTGTTTCTGTTAAGGAACAAGTTCGAACAAGGTCAAAATGACGCTATGGTGGTTTTCACACGACGAGATGGAGTCACGTTCAGGCTGTGAAGAAAAAACACGTCATTGAGGCAATACATTTTTGGAAAACGCTGATTTGCAGAATACAAACCTTATTTCTAGACGCCACGTCTTTCTCTCCTAACAAACGCAGACTCACTCATCACTTCCTTGCCGGGTTAAAAGTGAAAATACTTTCACAAGGTATTACCAGCCAGCAGGAGAATACAGCATTACTCTATGCTAGTCAAACAATCAACTTGTTGGACTGTGCCGACATGACAAAGAATATGTCCTTCACTGTTTGCTCAGACTCGTCCTCCTTTGTGCTGGATGAGGGGACGGATGGCTGAGGCCGGATCTCGCTGACTGCTTCACTGTTCTTCATTGGCTGCAGCTGCCGTCATGGCCAAAAGTCCAGAAGTGAAGCTGGCCGTCTTCGGCAGAGCCGGCGTGGGCAAGTCAGGTAAAGACACGCACGCATTTGCACTTATCGGTTGCACTTATCAGACCTCACTTTGAGGTCTGATAAGGGATTGAAATATTTAAATGACGCGATTTGACAATTTGTACTAATCTACTTCCAGGCCACCTTTAATAAAACACACAACCTCTGCTTTCTAATACGTTTCTCCTTCCTCCTCCTCCTCCTCATTACAGTAGCAGGTTGTTGTTTGCTCTCCTGTAAATACCTTCACTCCCACAGTTGACTCTTTACCTTTTTGATTTAGCATCCACCTGGCGCTGTCCTGCTTTCTCGAGCTGCTAGCACAATAACACAAACCATATGTATTCCTTCTGGCTGCAAATCAAGACAGATTGCTTCTGCCTAGCAATCAGCTGTTGGAAAACCTGGCAGGGGATCGGTGTGATGTAGAAAAGACGCCAGGGAAACGCCCGAGGAGGTCAACTCGGGTACTGCGCTGAAAATGATACCTACCTTTAGCAGTGTTGTAAAACATGCCAGTGAGGCAGACACTATCTGACATGCACACCTAAAGAACGGGAGAACGTGAACTCCAATCCTCAACTTCTTTCTCGGGGACCGTTAGTCCTGTCCGACATATCTTGTTTCAGTGAACTTCATCTCTCCAAAAGCTGCCAATCATCCGTCTGAACCTTCACCACGACTGTCTCTTCCTCCTTGTTCCCCAACCTCCGCTGTTACTCTCTGTGCTGAGGCAGGGGACCTCATGTTCTCCGGTGAAAATGCTCTCTGAATTGTTGCCGTTTAAAGCTTTGGGGCAATGAAATGCGTCACTCCGAATTTCTTTTTTAAAAATATCACCTTCGTGATGGTCGTTGAATTTGTGCACACGCTCCATCTAGTTTTACAGCTGCAAAAAAAAAGCAAAAAAGCAGACCGAGTGCTTTACCAAGACCTGGAGAGAGATAGCAGATGAGATGCGTCTAGAAAAGAACGTCTGTAAGGCTGAGCAAGTCAGAGCATCGTAACAACCACTGTTAAAAACCTGTTTATAGTTCCATCCGACAACCATTCAGCCATAGCATTCGCTAATTAGCAGCCCCTCGATGCGCTGGCGACTTGTCCGGGGTGTACCACACCTTTCGCCCATAGCCAACTGGGATAGGCTTCAGCAACACCCGTGACCCGCAAGGCGGATAAAGCGGCTGTAGACGGCCACGTGAAGAATATTTACAGGTTTCATCATACTTGTGGTAAAATGTTAGTGAGAAACTGTAAAATGTAGCGCCCACTTTTTGTGGGCATTAGATGAATGCGCCTTTACGGTTGCCCTGTCCTCTTTTGTCAGCTGAATGCCTCCTTTTGCTCTCGTAATGTACGAAAAGAGAAACAGCGTCTTGGTTGTTGCGTCTGTTTTCTTTTTTTTTCTTCCTTTTTTCTTCTTTTTTTCTTACCTTGTCTGCATTCGTGCTCCACAGTGACGTACATAACGTCAGTCACTGCTAGAGTTCTATGCAATTTTTATTCTTATAGTGATTGTGACCGTCACCTGCCCTCTTGGCAGCCTAGCCTATTCATATTTTATTGATTTTATTACCTGCTTACCGCCGTAGAGGGCTGTGCACACCGCAGTGAACATACAACATGGACAAACAAAAAGTGACAAATACACAGTGTTCTGAGAAGAAAGTGCAATGGATTTATTTGTGCCCCTTAATTCTACCCCTTCCATCCAACCATCACCAAGAGTTGTCCCAATACACCAGGTTCACATTCGTCTCTAGAGGAAAGTATGGATCACCAAGTTCTCAGATCTGAGGAAAAAGAGAGAGAGCATAGAGAGAGCCACAAACACTGACCCAGCAACCTCCACTATCATGCCCCACATGTCGTGTTGCGTCTGAAGCTACGCGTAGCCCTGGTGATCCCTCACACAATGGACGGCCCTCATCTATACAAGAGCCTTTCAGCGGCTTCTCCCTCCTGATGAACCACAAGACAGAGATCACAAAACCGAGCAGCTTGTGATACTCTTTTGTACTCCATAAAGCCATTTCCTTGGATTCAGAAATAATTGGCAATCACGAAGAGCAAAAAAGAAGAATCATCTGGATTTAAGTCTGACCTCTCATCAAAGAGACTTATTCATTTCTGAGAGACTGGCAGAAAATGTAGATACTTATCCTCTTGTTGGAGTAGAAAACAAAGAAGGGACCGAAACCACAAAGGCAATCAGACTCCCCAGGACGATTAGCATTTCCTTAATGATTGCTAATGCTCCCCGGCAGATGGGCAATTTTTTTACCAGCTAAACAAATGTCAGAATCGTCAAAGTTCATATAGTCGTCCCAAGCTTTAAATGATTCACTGGAAATTCACTGTTTCATCGGAGTCATTCAAATACAAAGTTCTGGAACTGGCCAACAAGACTTAAATGCCATTTCCATCTGCAGTGTGCAGCAAATCCCATTTCTCTTTTCGTGCCGACTTCATCCATCACTCACACTCGTCTTCAGCGAATGCAGTTTAAAGTCTCTGTCACACATAAAA
Organism: Brachionichthys hirsutus; assembly: GCF_040956055.1. Classification (NCBI taxonomy): domain Eukaryota; kingdom Metazoa; phylum Chordata; class Actinopteri; order Lophiiformes; family Brachionichthyidae; genus Brachionichthys; species Brachionichthys hirsutus. Next base: position 3,894,583 of record NC_090918.1, on the reverse strand, counting down.
CCATCCATAGCTGCCCAAAACAGCCTTCCTCAGTCAAACCGGTCAGCTGCTCACCATAACAACAACAACCTTGGACCCCAGTGCACGAAGAAAAGGAGGCAACAGCAAAATGAAACGGGATGTAGAAAAACAATCAGCATCACATTTCATTTTTAAACAGTATCTGGTGATAGTTTTCATCGTTGATGAATGGCCAGCGTGGAAATGTGTTGGGGGGCATTTTAAACTGTAAAATCAGCGTGAAGCTGAGGCAGCCCGAGCTTTCCTGGTTTCGCTCTGGACCGTTGTCTAAACTGTCATCCAGAGGCCAAATGAACGCCATCTCATTCAGACACCTAACGTCCTCCTCCTCCTCCTCCTCTTCCGCTTCCTCCTCTCAGCAGCACAAATAAATCCCCATCTGCAGAAAATCGTTCTATGAGTGAGTGGAAATGGAAAAAGAACCCATGCAGAGGGGAGTAAAACACACCTCGGTTAAAAGTCTTGTTTCCCTTCGGTGGACAGGACATTCCGAGACAACTCGAAGCAGTGCGTGTTTTCCTGTTGCTCAACATCTCATTGTTGCGTTGCCGCCCACAAAACAGAAATAAGGCGACGGCTAAAAAGGTTTAAAAGGTGTGTGAAAAGGCAGATGGGAGTTCTGGTGTCGAATCACATTTTGGTATTTGAGTATCGACCTCATTGATATATTTTGAATGGCATTGCACTGCGGAGAGAAAGCTGCATCAGCGGAGATGTGAGCAGATTGCTGCTCGTTTATCCTCACACATGAGGATCATGTCTTTGATGGCGAGATAGTTCCTTTAAACGGAGCCCTGAAGGTGAACAGCATGTCTGCGAGTGATGCTGAGAGCATCACGTTGCGAGTTTATTATAACCATTATGAAATTAGCATCCCGCTGAATGGCAAAGCCAAACCTTCACACTCAAATCATCTCCGCAGCTTTCATGCTGCTTCCCAAATCCACTTCCTGATGCCTGCAGGAGGAAATGAAAGTAATTAAATCACATCCATCAGGCCCTCTGTGCACGGCTCCTCTCCCCAATGCCACAGAACAATTAGCAAGATCCAGAGGCAGGGGGACCGTCGCTCTTCCTGCCGCTCAGGTTTCCAGGCACATATTTGGTCTTTGACAGCCGAGAGAGCCCCCAGCTGGGATTCGGGCCGGCCGTTTGACCTCCCTGATTGCCTTCTGCATGCCGGATCCAGTGAGCAGCCACGAGGTGTGACTCACTGAATGCATTATGCTTTGGGACAATTGTTCTTATCAACCTGTTAGTGCCAGATGTCAGAGATATGAAACGATTTGTGAGAGGCTTTCAGAGCGACTCGCCGCTCCGGCGCTCTGTTAAATAACTTTTATGTACTTAAAGGTGTCGTATTTGTTCAGGCTGCGTTGAGCTCAGACTCAGAGCTCTCAGCATATCCTGCTTTGCCGGTGAAAATTCATGCAAGGCAGGCCCAAGGCTTCTTTGGACGCGTGTTTTCCTTCTGGAAGAAAGAGGAAAGTGCCTGACTGGTCTGAGATCCGATGCACAAGCACATGAATATTTATAGAATTTGAGATACAAGTGTGAACCATGAATAAATGTCGATTGCAATATTGTCAAAGAAAAGGACAACACATTTTGCAGGACAGGTAGAAGATTAGTCTTCTGTTACTGCGGATTAACACCTCCAAGGCTTAATTAATCATCAGAAAACCTGAATTCCCTCAGTCTGCCCACACTCTGCTTGCTTTTCTCCGAAATGCATGTTTTTGGTGGCGGAAGGAACTCGGGAGAAGCTGGAGAGAACCCACGCACACACGAGGAGAACACACGTGCCGCCCTTCGACCTATGTATGCTATTGAATTATGAGGATTTCAGAGCGCATCTCTGCCTCGCCTCTACCTCCACATGTCTCGGTTGACTCTGAGGCTGTCCTCGACAGGCGTGAGTCATCACCGTCGTCTCCCCTGGATACTCTCAGCTGATTAGCACTGCTTTTAAATTCTCATGGTGGATCCATTATGCACTTTCTCTCTCGCTTCTCAAGTTATCGGCAGAGGTTTGGGTTACTGTTTGATAGTCAAAGCCGTCAGCGAGACTGCATCTGATTTATTCCTCACTATTCCCTCCTACTATCACAAATTAAATTGATTGAGAAAGAAAAACTGATTGTGACCTGATTGTGATTTTGACATGTTTCTAAGTCTACTTATTATTTTAAATGTGCTTCCCATGCATAAAGAAGTTAATGTAATCAGAATACATTGTGTGTTTTAATTTCATTCGATTCTGGACAGACCCTTTCTCCCCGTTTCTGTGTGGGCTCCCTCTGGGGGCTTTGCCTCTTCCCCAATAGCTTGCAGCACTGGTGAATAAAATAGATTTAATATAGTTTAGAGTGACCAAATAATTAATCTAATATTAGTTAATGCGATTGCCTGACATAATAAATAAAATTCAACAGACCGTCGCTGTCAACAGGCGGAATCTGACTGTAAATCCACTAATCAGGACCCAAGATCAGTGCGTTAACCCCTCAAAGCCCAGCCTTATGTAACATTGGGGGGGTCGATGAACTTGTGCTTTTCACATGGGACACGACCGATTTCATTCCTGTTTCCTGCCAAGTCAGCGATGATTACTTTCAACCACAGCGACCACAAATGTTTCCCCAACCTTTCCCTAAACTCAGAGCAAGCCAACGCTGAAACAGCGGGAACCAGGTCACAAAGCAGCCGAATTAATCTTTGTGTGCAACAACTCAACATTTCGTCGTGCGTCAAACAATGCAAACGTATCAGCCGTAGCTTTTTAAGATTCTCATGCGTCAGCATCTCATCCTTATGCCTGAGAAACCTCTTTGAAGTGCGTCGTGCAAACTGCATTCTCTCTTTGTAATGATGGGAAATGTGTCTTTCCAGTTTCAGCGCAGTGTTGAAGTGTATTTATGTATGCATCTAAATGTACGTCTGAGCTGAGAGCGCTTGTGGTCGTGGAAATCCACTCGGCTCGGGAGTGTCCTGGTGCCCTTTGCTTTTGCAAGCCTCCGATGTTTATTGGAAAGCACGGACGCGCTTCCAATCCGCTTTTTTCTTTATTTGGATCTCTGAGAAAATATGGTTTTTCTAAGCCAGTTGTTCTACAATGTTTTGTAGGTTTGTTAGAAGGTCCCCGATGATGATGATGATGATGATGTGATTTTTTAAACTCTGCACCACAGCGCGTATTTAAATCACAGGTTGACATTCTTCACGGTAAAAATAGAGCCTACTCCCCCCCCCCCCAGCTAGACACAGCGCTTCACTTTTGTGTGTGTAGTCGCTTTGATGGCGGCTCTGAAGGTGTGGTTGCCTTCATCTGCCTCGCATATGGCTCCTATTGAACGGCTCCACGGTGCTATTGTTAGAGGCTAAATTAAAGGGATGAATGTGGCGTTAGAGCCCACAAGCTCTTCCTGCTCCACCCCGCAACTTCTGTCCTTTAACGTATTCATGGACGCGAAAGCAAATCCTCGATGGCGTCCTATTTTACAGAGCCACCGGGCCCCGAGGAAGACGACTACCTCTTGTTCAAGCCATTGTGTGTTCATGGAGCTGGTCCAAAATGGAGTGGAGGGAAGTTTGTCTGACCTTTACTGTCATTCAAAGCGAACGTGATACATGTGGCGACTTGTGCTCAAATAAAGAGACGCCCACAGCTCTGCAGAAAATCGTAATTTGAAACAAATTACTCAGATTTTTCAAGTGGGAAGCAGGGCACACCCTGGACAAGTCGCCAGTTCTTCACAGGGCCACACACAGACAAACACCCATTCAATTTAGAGTGGCCAGTTCACCTAAGCTGCATGTTTTTGGAGGTGGGAGGAAGCCAGAGAAGGACTGATGAGAAACGAGAAGAACCTTCTTTGTTGCCCATCCTGACTCGACTCCCCGACTCACACTCTTCACTTCTCAGGGTTTGCTGTAACTGATTGGCATTGATTCACTAGGCCAGCGTGATCAATGAATGGAAAAGCTGCTGACGAGCAGCAACGGTGTGAAAAACTCAGGCCACGTTTTAAGATCCGTTTTGGTTCATGCCAACTCCTTAGAAATATCATTAAGCTGCCGTTTGGTGCTGAGTAGGTCGATTTCTCTACGTTTATTAGCTTTTAAAGAGCCGCCCCTCCCAGTGGTAACATGGATAATGAGAGCAGGAAGAGCGAAACAACAGTCGCGCCGTGGGCCGTAAAGGGAGAGACTGGATTTACTGTTACGAGTGACCTTGACCTTTCACCATCCAGACGGTATAACACAGTTAACGTCTGTCATTAAGGATTGATGTGCTCTTTAGTAGGTAGCCGGTGGCACGGTGGCGCTGTGGGCGGTGCTGTCACTCACGATTGCAGTAAAACCCATTTACCTTCTAGATCGAACGGCTCAGGAGCGTAACGTACCATATCTGGCGATTCGATCGCTGTTAACTCGAGGAAGCTAACACCCATCAGAACGCTAGCAGGACGCTGTCCTGTGATGCTAACACCCATCAGGCTAGCAGAACGCTGTCCTGTGATGCTAACACCCATCAGAACGCTAACAGAATGCTGTCATGTGATGCTAACACCCATCAGAACGCTAGCAGAACGCTGTCCTGTGACGCTAACACCCATCAGAACTCTAGCAGAACGCTGTCATGTGATGCTAACACCAATCAGAACGCTAGCAGAACGCTGTCATGTGACGCTAACACCCACCAGGCTAGCAGAACACTGTCCTGTGATTACGCCCCATGTTTTAACGGTGGGCTGCCAGCCACACTGGAGGCTGCTCACACTGCAGCCGTCTCCCCCTGCAGGCGTTCTCCCGGGACACCCGGGCCATATCACGCTCCCACCAATCTGTTCACGCCATCCGGCAGCTCAAGTGGTGTAATCTGAGCCGGTTTGCATATCAGATGCTCTTCAGTGATCAGGGAATTAAAAGGGGTTTCATGCAAAAGCCCCTTCATTTTACTACTGGTAATTATACATTAATTATGCATAGTTGTAAATGGAGATCGTCTCTATTATTATATGCAAAACAGCATTTCCTCAGTGTTGCACTTAAAGCTAAGCATCGTGGGAAGGAATCCAGCGCACCCAGCCTCTTCCCCTTTTATTACAGGATGGTCGTCAGGCTTTCCACTCTCGGTTTATGACGACCACGGGGAGAAATTAAACCCGAACAATTAGTCATTTGTGAAATAGCGAGTCCCAGATTTGAGATAATGACGCACAGAAAGTATAGGCGAGTGCTTCTCGTGTCAACTTGATGGCAACTGGCAATATAGAAAGGTGTTAAATATAAAACCGATGGCTGCATTGAAGGAATAAAGACAGATGACATGTGGGGCATTCTTTTCATTGGTCCGGTTTGTTTAGCAGCTTGGTTCCATTCAGTAACTCCATGGTAGGAAACCGGGGTGAAGCGTCACGACTGACGGTCAGGCATGTGTGTGGGAGCGACACGCCCACCGGCGCCATCTTTACTTTACGTGGGGTGATTTTATATTGTACGTTTTTGCTTTAAATGTTAAGAGGAAAGTCCGAATGACGTAAACTAACAGATGTGTCTTCCTTGTCTTTTCATAAAAGGTAAGACCTGTAGCGTGTCAGAGAGGAGAACCTCTCCGTCACGCTAAGCTACAGATTGGTTTCCTAAGCTCTGAGTTTTTACTCACGAATTCATTTGTCGGCTGCGTTTCAGAGTTTAAAACCCGAATCCTACCGAGCAACAAGTCAGAAAGTCGGACTCGGACAGGGACATTCATCCATGTTGTCGTTATCCTCCTCACTTTAGACTTCCCACATCCCTTCTAAGGCTTTTGATAAATCTAGAATGCGCTGGGAGCCCGGAGGCAGGGTTTAATCTGATCTGGAAAGGGGCTGAGCTGATCTATATCTGCCAGCAGACAGCGATCGATCGTTCCCCACAGAACCACGCAGACTCCCAGATGAGAAGATCTATTTGGAGCTTGTGGTTTAAGATGCTGACCAGTGCTTGAAAGGAACTCTGGGAAGAGCTCTGATATTGGCAACATAATGGGACTGATACTGGGAGACCACTTCTCTGTGATGGGAACGCACATTGGTGCTGGCGGAGCCTCGTTCAGCAAGGTGCTTAAACATCTATTTCCATTAGTTCTGTCTGGCTTCTCAACCAGATACCTTTTAAGTGATTCTGCATCAGAGTCTCAAATCATCTGTCAGATTAAACAACTTAATCCAAACGTCAGTCTGTGAGAACTTGGGTAAACATGGCTGCAAATAGCAATCCGTCAGATACTCAGGAGGAGGAGGAAGGATTTGAATTCCCTTTGGCTGAAATGCAATAAAACTCATTTTAGTTGTCGCCGTGATTCACCTCTCGTCTATTCACGTTAAAAACAGGACAAACACGGCTTCCAATCAGCGGGTGGCAGCTTTATGAGGTACACGGTGACGTCATCGGTACAAATTAGCACCGCCAGCAGCCAAAGCCAGAGATGATTGCAGCCCAACACGAATCTGCTCTTTGCTATTTTAATGAGGTGTTGTAGCAAATCTTTTTAAACGCATCGTTAACATTTCTTAGTTTTAGGTGTTAAATAGACGTGAAGATATTGGTGAAGTGACTCAGTAATAGTAACGCACACGTGCACACACACACACACACACACACACACAGTGGTCCTCTGTGACATGGATTTCCATGACATGAACACAAGCTCCACTTCTCAGCTGTTGTTGTGGCTGAAGATCAACAGGCGTCCGTTTGGTTGCCGTGGGGATTCAATAGCGGCTCCTGATTGAGCGACGTCAGGCCGGCTCAGAACTGGGCCACTAATTACTTTTGCTTTGTTTGCAAATAGTCCAACAAGTTGCTGCTGATGCAAGAAGGTAATTTTGGACAATGCGGGTTTTATGCAAACACACCCCCTGTCATGATGCGTTCGAGGCGAGTCTGGAAAAACGTCTCCATCGTCCACTCAGAGAGCCTCGGTGACGCCTCGGCTTCAGACTGTGTGACTCCTCGTCCACATCTCATCTTCCCTTGTGCTACGGCCAGCGATGGCAAGGTGAACGTAAGGTCGTTCCAATTCTCAAATGAAACGTGAAATGTGATGCCGGATTTGAGATAAAAATGCCGTGCAATCCCGCACAGTGCGCGACGCCTGGTCACCCTATATGTGTCTAATGCAGCTGCAAAGAAGCTACTTTTTAATGTATTTATCAGCACTCTCATCAGTCTCCCTCTTGCTGGCCGTGCGATCCGATCAGCCTGGTGATACAGAACACCATTCAGCCGGTGAGCCGCTAGTGAATCTGGGCCACAGTGTCCACAGCGACGCACGTCAACAAAGACTCCTCTTCTCCATGTGTACATTTCTTCTAGTGGCAGTGAAAAGAGAGGGATACAGTTACCTCTAATGAGGGGGGGGGGGGGCTTCACACCCCACTGCTTGTTCTGTCCACATGGAATCCAGCCCACGGCAGCAGAAAGGATAATCTCAGTGTGCGTCGGCCCGTGTTCTCAGCAACGTGACAAATTACTTGCTGTCGAGCCGTCGCTGGAGTCAGGAAGTAAATGAGCGTTTAGCTCAACGCTCAATGCAAAAGTTCGTTGGGGGGAACGAAACCTGGCAGAGACTCTCATGTCTTTTCTTCCCCTCTCGTTGCCCTGGATCATTTGTGAGCAGCATTTTCCGAGCTAAGATGCAAAGCTTTGTGTTTGAAGCCCTTTTCCTGACGGAGCGGCACCAGAAGTTGACATGAGAATAGAAGCCTGGACTATCCAGACCCATTCAGAGCTGCTCGGGCACACGGCGGCGCCTCAAGACTCGGAGACGCCACTTGCTTGTTGGCGTGTGATGCCAAAAACAAGGGGGGGGGGGGGGTTTACTACGCTAAATGTGGAGCGTTTCTTTATTCGGTTACGGTTTGAAATGTGGGCAGAAGAAATCAAGAAGAGAAAAATGAGTAGTTGCAGAGTTTGTAGATGAATGTTGGGCCTCGGTGATGTAGTGATGCTTTAGGAGTAAAAAAAAAAAAGATGTGTATTTATAAGTGTTGTTATCTTGTCTATAAACCATCACATAATAACAATATTAAAGGACTCAATATGCTAAGCTAAGCTAATCGCCTCCTAGCTTTAGCCCCATTTACATGACGCTGGGAAAGCGTTCTCTGGACACGAGGAATCAAAAAGAAGGACGAGCGCCTCTTCCGCTCTAGAACGCTACTGTAGAGAGTCACGCTTTTATTTTGGTGTTTTATCACAAGAAACACTCTGATTGGTTTGTAGCTGCGAGTGATTCAAAGGTAACGACCTCCTGGCTCCGTGTGAATGACGGGCACTCTGCTTTAGTAAACAGACACGTCAATATTACATAATAAAAACTTCACATCGTCACCGGATGTACATGCAGTATAATAAAATACTTTTCTTGTGTTTGTATTCTGACTGTTTTTTTTCTGCTCTTCCAGCTTTGGTCGTGAGATTTCTAACCAGACGCTTCATCTGGGAGTACGACCCGACGCTGGGTAAGGGAACGGTTGCTATAACAACCCCGATTCAAAAACAGCTGGGACTCTCTGCAAAGCAATGACACTTTACTGATCCTTTATTAGACGTAACAATTATTCATCTAAATTTGTAAGTTATTGGTTTATTCTGAGTTGTTCATTGCATTTTGGATTGTTTTCACATTTTACAAAATGTACCCATTTGTGTTTTTTTGGTTTGGGGGATGTACGTATTTCTACTGCTAGCAGCCCCTTCCTTGAATCTCAACTATGCTGGTGGCCAATAGTTTGACCACTTGCATTATCATTAGTCAAAAATCAATATTTTGACACTTTGACAGATTAAACAAGTAGTAATAAATGAATTAGTGAACAAGTATTAATAAATGAATGAGTGAACAAGTAGTAATAAATGAATTAGTGATGCTTAGATGGTGATTTTCTTTTACAGTTTAACTGCTCTTCTTTGCACGTTACCTTTATGCTACACTAAAATAGCATACTTAGCATATAGACATGAACATGCTAACAACACCCTCTCTGAGAGCATATATATATATATATATATGTATGTATATATATCAGTACTGCATGTTCCGAATCGAATGGTGCAAAAACAAGATGCAGCACCAAGATGAAAATATATTTTATGAGGGATGAGGTCATCAGTGATGCAGTGGATGAAAATAGTTTTTGTTACGTTGAAAGAACAATTCAAAGTGCAAACAGGATTCATGCAGAGGAGGTTCTTCTGCCCTCGTCGGTGAATAATTATAGATTTGATCTTGTTATTCAGTGACGCAGATTGAGCCTCTTCTCTACGGTGTAATTATGAGGCATCAGACCTGCATCCCGTCTGTGAGATGCTTCTCTTTTTCTGGTTGTATGCAGCAGGTCAGAACCTTCGGATCACATGATGAAGTCCTTTTTGGTTCCAGCTAATTTATGGAGCAACATATGGCTTGTAATCTCATAACCAGGTCTCCTTCCTCCTTGCATCCCCGCATACGACGGGGAAGATTGTAGGAAGGCGTTCAGCTGCTTGCAAGGGCACACGAATATTATTAGAAATAAAAGAGTCACACGTTCCTGCCTTTGAGTCTAACAAAACAGCAATACATCATCATACAACATGGGTACTTCATAAGTACCAAGCAGGGTAAAATGTTTTCCACAGGAAGAGGGAGGAAGCAGAAAAGAGTGGCCGCTGCCTCCTTGGTTACCAGAAGAGTTGGCGTAACAACCAAGAGAGCACAGCTTGAGGTGCATAATGGGAATAACAGCACTGCTGGAGAGTCTCTGTGACCAATCAGACTGCCTGACTGCAATTACCCATGAAGTGTTTGACACGTTATTATGCCCCTCACAGAGATGGGGGGGGGGGGGGGGGGGGCTTCCCGTTCACACCTCAGTCTGCCTTCCTGCCCCCATTTCTCTTTCCAGGGTCACACCTGATGACCCCCATGCTCTTTTCCACCTTTAGAATGAACGGCGTTCCGCTGGGATGTGGAGCCTCACGATGGCTTTGCATTTTCATTCATTCATTCATTCATTCATTCATTTATTTTCTTCTTCGTAATTGTCTCGTCTTCTGCCGCGTTTATCCAAAGTATGGCTCGCGGATGTTGCTGGATCTTATCTCCGCTGGCTACGGACAGGAGGTGGGGGGGGGGGTACACTCTGGACGAGACACCATCTCATCTCAAGGCCACGCATAGAGAGGGGGGGGGGGGGGGGGGTGCGTTTGCAGCCGACACAGTCATGGCTCCCACAATAGGCTATCCCAAGGGTAGCTGTATAAATCAGTCGGCCCCCACCGCTGGCTCTCTGCGGCATTTCATCTACGTCATAGGAATCCTCACATGAAAGAGTGAAGAGCTACATAAAACTTTAATATTAGCTTAAATACCTCGAATAACGATCCAGCTCGGACAAATCTCTCAGTGTCACAGGCAGAAAACCCCTGCGCAAGTTGAACGCCTTGTTTTTCCACCCCTCCAGCAGGTTTAGTTGAGTCCATCCAGTACTTTTTGCGTTACCCTGACAACCAGCAACCATGCAAATGAAGGAGTGCCAACAGGAATCAGTGAAGTTACCAGCGTTTCCTGATACGCCGACATTAGCCGCCGAGTCTACTCATATTGGTTTTCGATATGTCCAGTCATCGTCTTGCTTTCTGACCTTCATGCCCACCTTTAGCTCTGTGCTGAATGCAGCATTCACCCTCTCCCTTAAATGAGGCCTCAACCCTCAGAATCTCTTCCCAAGCAGCATTTCTGGACGTCGTTTACACAGATGGGGTTTTTATAGGGGGGCAATTGAGGCAGATAACTCCTGCTGAAGGAAGGAAAGGTCACAGCTGCATCGCTGTTCCAGGAATATAAGAGCGTTTTCAAAGATGCTCGAGGTGACGCTCAGGCGTTCGGTCATGAAGATGCGGTTCAGGAGGATCAGCGACCTGCTCGGGTAGGTGGACGGGCTTGGAGCCAAAGTGCAAGACAATAAAAGGGCAAGAACCAAAGGGTAATGACATGTCATGTTCTTTTCAACCCAGTCTGAGCCAAGCAGAAACACATGGAAGTCCATTTCGCACACTCGGGCCGAAGCCGGGGCCTTCTGAAGCCAGCAGCAGACGAGCACGAGCTCAAACGATCACATCGACCGATTAGTAAAGTTCAATCCTTCGTGGATCGTCCCGGTCCTCGTCAAAGTCTGCAGCTGGTCCGACTATTTAAGAAACGCTTCAAAGAGCAGAACATTTCAGAGCAATAAAACGTTTCCTTGGCTAACACAGATGTTTTGTCCTTCGGGTTTTGTCCTTCTTTGGACATGAGGACGATGAGATTCATCAGACAATGATGAAAATTGAATAAGAATAGAAGGAAGGTATGCAAATGTTGTTTTCCCTTTGCTCAGCCATTGTGAGATGTGTAAGCTATTGATCATTCAAACGGTTAGGAAGTGAAATTATACACAATCACAAAGTTGAAAGGTCGTGCTCCCTTCATTGTGCTACGAGTGCTACATGGTTCTCTCCCATTTCCTGGGTCAGAACTATCAAACTGATTCACAAACTCACTATTATTTTATTAGGATTCATATTTAATCTTTGGTTTTGTGCCTTCCAGAATCGACGTATCGTCATCAGGCCAACATAGATGACGAGGTCGTTACCATGGAGATTCTGGACACTGCAGGACAGGTGAGATGAATTAACCCTGCGCCTGTAATCCACCGGCGTGTCGCACGTTTCTGCTCTGCTCCAACTGAACGGCTATTTCTTCTGTGACTGAGAGTTAACTTAATAAATTCAACAGGGGGTCCTAACGGGTCCGTTCTTTAAAACGGTGGTCTCCAACCCTTTTCCTGACACGGACCGGTCCATTTTCGTGGACCGAGGGAGTAATTAAATAAAAAAAGAGGAATATGATCTTACCAATAAACGTTATATTATGCACTTGCAATAACTATTAAAAAAGTATTACACCAACATCTACTCACCATAAATTGTGGTCTCAATAATCGCTTCTGTCCTTCATGTTCACGTTTTTTTGTGTCATAAATTCCAAATTCTTGTCTTTTACTTCACTTCTCTTCTTCCTCCTCAGTTGGATTTTCCCATTAGCAAAGAAGCTCTCCAAAGACCTTTGTTATTTAATTTAATTTTCGCTAGTTCACGTCTGTTTTTAGTAACGTATCACGTAAAGCATGAAAATTCACAGGCGAATGTTACGTTGGCGAAAATCCGGTAGTTTTTCAAAATAAAACATCTTTTAGACGCTAATAATTAATACAATGGAAATTGTATAAATTAGTTCTTCTTTCTGTGCGGCCCGGTAACAAATGCCTCACGGACCGGTACTGGGCTGCGGCCCGGTGCTCGGGGACCACTGCTTTAAAACACTTCCAAGTTGCTCCTCATCTCTGTCTGAGGCTAATTGAGCCGCTGCTGCTTTCATTTAAACTCATCCCATCACTATTATAGCAAACATGCGTTGAGCCCATCCTGCAAAGGGTTGGATGGATATAACCAAGAGAAAATTGTAACAACAAAAAAAGAAAATCTTGCTGCAACGTCATATGTGATAAAAACAAAAATGAGCATTTTAAAATAATAATAAAAGGTGATCCCACGTTAGCAGAGTAATATGTGGCTCCCGGCGAAACGTCGAAATCGTTTTCTGTGTTGCTGCCACGCAGACGAGGGCTGCAACAGGACGAGCAGATAGAATTGTTCTTCCAGCTTGCGTCAGTCCTCTGGCTGGGGATAAATATGCTGCAGTGCTGCGTAGGTGTTCTGCTGATTTCCCCTGCGACACTACATCCGAGCCATCCGTCGCTCGCTTCGTCTTCAGCTGACATGAGGATGTGGTCTGAATATTCCAGGCACCGCTGTGTCGGATGGCCTCTCCCGCCTCTGGACGTCTAAAAATGCGTCGCTAGATCATAAATTCCAGGTTCAAAATTCGGTCAAACTTTATTATACATTCTTTAGACTAGAGGGACGTGATGTATTTTCAGCTTTCTCTATCAAATACGGAGACGTCTCTTTATGCCTTTTCTTTCTGAAAGGCATGTTTTGGAACTTTATGTCATAGCATAAGAAATATCTTCATCTGAATCATGTCAAAAATATTCCTCCGACAATCTTTAAATCTGAATTTACCATTCGGGGTTATCACCAAATTCTGCATCTTCCCCTCAGGAGGACGTCCAGCAGAAGGAGGGTCACATGCGCTGGGGCGACGGATTCGTCATCGTGTACGACATCACAGACCGGGGAAGCTTTGAGGAAGTGGCGCCGCTCCGGAGTCTCTTAGAGGAGGTGAAGAAGCCCAAAAATGTACCCTTGGTCCTTGTGGGCAACAAGTCCGATCTGGACCACGTCCGGCAGGTCGGCACGGAGGAAGGCGAGCGTCTGGCGGCTGAAATGGCGTGCGCCTTCTATGAATGCTCAGCGTGCGCCAATGAGGGCGGCACCGTGGCCGAGGCTTTCCACGAGCTGTGCCGGGAGGTGAGGCGCCGCAAGGCCGTGCAGGGCAAAGCCAGGCGCCGCAGCTCCACCACGCACGTCAAACAGGCCATCAACAAGATGCTGACCAAGATCAGCAGCTAGGGAAGAGCCCTGAAACGGACTGTCTCAATGTGGAACGTGTTCCTCCGATCATCGACCTGAAATAAGGTGTGCAATATCTCTTCTCTCTGGGAGAGGTTGTTAATGTCACTTCATCATCGGAGCCTAAACGGAGGAGGTCGTTCCAAGCATCAGAATAAAATAAGTGCTTCATGAGGAATCGATGAAATGGTTCAACGTTTTTCATCAGTCGATAGATCAGGCAGAGATCAGCATGCAAACAGCATGTATAATAGCCTTAAGCAGCACTGAGTCCGAGGTGCACCGAACCCAAAGGCACCTACAGTGGAACGTGCTGTAACTGTTGAAATGTTATAAGGGGAGGGGGGGGTATTTGTGTATGTTACCTGTATGATGAAACTATCAGCTGTGCACTTGTAATAAAAACCTGAGATGTATCCCAACAGTTTATCTCAAGGAGTTTTTATTTATTTATTATTTTTTTCCGACGGATTTAAAATACTCATCTGCACAAATATCTTGAGAATGGGAGGAGAATGTTCAACGATTCGGTTTTCCCTCTCCCATCATGTCTGAAATCTACACGAAGCCACTTGGACTCTTCCAAGTTGTACCAATCGCACCAGTGGGAGGTCCTTCATGCTTTCCAGTGCACACGAGCTTCAAAAGGTCACAGACATCGCCAAACTGCGCAAAAGACTCAGAGGACAAGCCAGAAAAGCACTCGGAGAGCAAGATCCCCTCCTAACTGGATCTACACCGTCCACATGGTGATCTGGATCAGCACCAAAGGGTTCTAAAGTGTTCTTGGTATCTTTATACACCAACCATGAAAAGTCAAAGTGAGTCAGAGTTGCTGTGTATTTTTAACTGATTTTTGAATCCATAAATGAGTTTTAATGTTAAGATTAAATATTTATTCCTGACCTCATTCTGGATCAGATCCAGAAGACATTTTGCATGATGGTTCAAATCGGACCCCTTTCTGACTGGGATTTTTGGGGAGTAAATTGAATGCTGATTTTACAAGATACGATTTTTTGAAAAAGCCTTCATTATAATTAAATGGGAAAATCCGGACAGCGACAGTAGCTGCAATCCGGATCCAATCCAGATTAAATTCAGTGGTAGATCGATATTATTTTCACCATACGAACAACTGAACATCTCGGCGTTCCAAGTGTTCTTCTGTTCCACTTCAAAAATGCTCGTTGGCATGATCACTTCGTTTTGCTGAAGGCGATATGGCACAATCGAGGTTTCCAGATACAGGTTTAAAAAAGAAAAAAATCACCCAGCAGTCCTTGAACCGCTGAGAGCTTTCACTGTGCAGGAAGGAAATATTCATCATTTCTGCTGCATGCTGCTAAAATGTCTCCACAGCTAAAATAATTCCCACACATCCTGTTTAGATTAGTTTAAATTAAGGGGGAGAATTAGCTGAGCAGTGATTTGACTGACGGGCTGATGGAGACGAGATTAAAAACACAGAACATCATTTATTACAGAAGTAAATCCAGAAGAGTTGCTGGACCGATTTTTGGAGGTTGAATCATACGTTTATTGATTTTTTTTATTCCTGTTTTTGGGCGCCAATGAGATCAGGAGAAACACTTAATGAAGGATTTAATTTAGCGCGGAGCAGAGAAAACAGAACGAAAACAGAGGAAATTAAGAGGGGGGGGGGGGGGGGTTCCCTCCGGTTCCAATGAAAACTGGATTATCCTGTCTGAATCCACCGATTCCATAAAGACACGTGCGTCTTGAGCATTTCCAGTGGAGTCTCCAGACTTGTTGTTGGCTAACTAGAGGAGTTTCACGCCTCTCCATTGTGTCCAGAAGGTTTTCCACCACTGCAAAAATAAAAGTCAGCTGTATAAATACTTAATATATTTCTTCTGTGCGTGTGACCAACTAAAATAAAAAAGATGCTGCTTTCTTCTTTCTTCTTGATGCAACATCCAGCTGTAACAAAATGAATGAGTAGATGAGAGTTTAACTCGTAGCTCTGCCTCACAGTTTGGGAAGGTCCAACTCCGAGTAGAAGTCCCCGTTGAAACTGTAAAAAGTAGAGGACTTCCATCCCCCCGATTCTCTCTCTGCATCCTCTATGAGACATTGCAGTTGCCTTGACAACCAAGGCCTTTCCTGATGGTAAAGATTCTCACTATAGTGGCCACTATAGCTGCTGTATACTGTGGCCAAACCTGCTCGGGGGAACAAGGCTTTTTTTTTTTAATACACTGACGCACACTCACATAAAACACACTCACGCAACACAAATATGTATCCAAGCCCGGCAATTCAATGACAAAGTGTGTGATTAACGCGGAGACCTTCCCGTTCAGGCGTAAGAATGATAAGTGAAGGTTAAATATAGACGTGCCGCTCTGCCCATTCATGCACCGAGGGCATGAATCACCTGCAGAGGACGACGCTCTAAGAAAACATGACTCACCATCATCATCATCATCGGAGGAAACAAAAGCTGAACGCAAACTGATTGAAGCTGCCGAAGCACCGCACCACTCCCGCCTGCGTGGATCGGGCGCTTCCTGTTTGACGCTGAAGGTCGGTTTTCCTCTTTGTATTTAGTTGATTGACCGGTGGAACCCGTCTCCCTCCGTCTCCGTGGACGTCCCTGAGCTCGGGTCTCTTTCCCGGGTCTCTAGCAGTTTGGATTGTATTTTCCTGTTTGGAGGGTTTTTCCCACTGAGTTTTTTTTTTATTGTATATATAATAAATTCCTGATTGAAGGTCCTGAATTCTCGTCATCATTGGACACCCGACTTCAAATCAGATGAACATCCTGCCGCCTCCAGCGGCCGCCTTCCTACAGCCACAGCTCAGCACCGGCAGTTTCTCCAAGTCCAGGTCTTTCACCTGTAAGTGTGGAACGTTCTGAACGTTCTGATGTTTGAGAGGCGTCTGAACAAGTTCCAAATGGTAACGGTGCGCTGTGGTGAGGCAGAACAGCAGGAAGGTCACCAGGGTGGCGAACGCTCACCGTCTCCATCAGCGTTATGACCCGACATATACAAGGAGGAGCTACTGCAGGCTGATTACTCAGGATAGAATATATGCATTTAGTGCTTTGGTGTCCAATCGATCAATAATCTATCATTATTCACATCGGTTTCACATCTCAACCTCCCTGAAGAGCCCAAGTGCCAAAGAGATAAAGTTTCTTGTCTACAGCTGAGGGAGAAAGAGGCAATGAAGATGGACTGGTTTATTTAGGAGGACAGCGCCCCCCTCTGGTTCACCTGTTACCATAGGAACGCACCGTGAGGATTAAGCTTTCACACAGGTTTATTTCCTCTCCTCAGAGCAAACACACACATGCATGTTTGTGTCGATAGGCAGGCAGGCGAGGACCTGCAGCAGATCAGAGATCAGACATTCCACCTCCCACTGGCAGCAGATTAGCATCAGGCTGCCTGTAGTCTGGTATGCAACACGTGCCCCAGATTAGGGAACAACCGTGAAGCACTGGGAACCGGTTTCAGTGCCATAGCGGTCGAATGATTCTGTGTTTGGATCAAGGCCGTTTAAGACCGCTATTAAATTACATTAAGATGAAATCATTTGGAAATGGGATCAATGCCAGGAAAAGCAAAAGTTCACATTATGTAAGAATATTTAATCCGGATCACGGAGTAAATCCTGTTGCTGAACAAAGTCAGGGCGGTCGACAAGCCGGTCGAAAAGAGACTTTTATTAAAAATGGCATCAATTCCCCTTTTCCTTTGAGAGATTTGTTGGAGTCCAGCCGGAAGAGTTTTGATTGTGTTTCATGCTTTTCTTTGCGGTAGGAGTGGAAATCTCATCTTAAAAATGTCTATAAATGAGGCCTCGACAAATCAGTTTCGGATGCCGAGGCTGCTGGAGGCAGATTACACCGTCTGAGACACGCAGACTAGGAGATAGAATGTGGATTAGACATTTCCTCGGGAGCCGTTCTCTGTGTCCGGCATTCTGCGCTTCAGTTTCAGCCTGAAACACTCAAGAGGAAAGTGGATCTAAATGTTCCCGTGACTCCCGCGGCCGTTGTTGGAGGACGGTCAAGCCTCTGATGTGTGCGTGTGTGAGCAGAGACATATTCCCGGACTGAATGTGTTTCGTGTTACCGCTGCTACTCGAGCGCTTAGCGCCATTCATTAGAAAGGCCGACGTGAAGCGGGCAGCAGATGAAAGCAGCCCCTGCAGCATTCCCCCCCCCGCGGCAGCCATTAACACCTGAGCCTCGTGCCAAGAGGAATAAAACTTGGTGGCAGTCCAAGATGAAGGGATTTTAGGATTATCGCCACATATTATGAACGTTGCATGTTTCAAATAGCATTTAAAAAAGAGAAGAGAGCACCGCGAGTGCCAGGGCTTCTGCTGCAGTGACCATAAAAGGAGAAACATCCAAATCCTCAGGCGGGGGCTCCGACACAGGATGACTGATAGAAACTGGAATGCACAAACGCGGGTTTAATAAAAGTTGTTACCTTTAATAACAGAAACCTGGACTTTCAGGCTAAAGAACAAGATAGCAATAAATTACAGAAACACATGAAATGCATCGCGCTTCTCACAAATAGGCAGCCAAACATCGAGACCACCGAACAAAATCCACAGAACGGGGTTTGGTCTTCATGCCACATTTACACCGACACACAGAACGTTACCGACACGTAGAACACCGCACGGACTCTTCGTCAGCGAGGAAGGCCCATAAACCGGTGCATTGTTACCCCTCATCTGCATCATCTGCACCAGAAGCCCGAGCCTGAGACTCCGATCCCGGGAATGAGAAAGACAAGGAAGCGCTGAGCAGGTGATGAAGATGAAGGTGAAGTTATCAAATCTGTCCCAAGACATTTAGTGAACTGAGCTTCGGATGCAGCGTCCTGTGACATCAAAGGGAGGTTTGATCGGAAGCTGCCCATCAACCAGATGCGTACAATAACTACTTTAACTCATCGAGTGCCAGCCGAGCGCCCCGGTTTTCGCTCATTTTGCCAGATTTTCCAGAGCCCCACAGAATATTCTCTACTGGGACTATGCAGACACCGAAGGATTAAAGTCTCGTCTTTCATCAGGAGAAAGAAAGCGTGTTCCTCCCATTTTACCTTCCGGAGCTATTGGCCGTTATCGGCAAACAATGAGTTAACTGTGCGTTTCTTCTTAATGAGACAATCCAAGGAGATTTGAAAACGTGCACCAGGTCAGATTCACTTTCTTTAGGGCTCTAGGGCTCCAAATGACCCCCCCCCCGATAATCAGCTACACTATAGGCTACATGCCAGTTTAATGACACACACAGAATAATTGATCATCAGACTGGGTTTAGGGTGGATGTTCCTGGGATGTAATACACAATCGCTCCATGAAGGGGCAGAGCAGTGTATTAAGAGTAGAACAGGAAGTAGTACTTATACTCCGCTACAGGCTGATCTCCCTCAGGCTGATGTCACAGACGCTGTTGCTCGGCGACAGTCCATGCATCAAACCAATTTCCTCTCCTCTCCCTCTGAGCTTTCCTTTTGGATCGATCTGTTCTTTTGATCTGAATCGAGACGAGAGTTTCTCGAGGTAGTAAACTTTGCAGTTTCATGGGAGGTCCCTCAACAGAAACGCGCCTCGTCGCAGGTGATTCGCGAGTCACATGATTTAATACGAAAGGAGAACAGGCCTCCGAAAATCGACAGACTCAGTGCTTTGCGTTGTTCGTGATGTCACACGAGCAACAATACATCGGAATGTTTATGGCTTATCGCACTGCAGAATTACACAAGAGGAATATTTACAATAAAAACTAATCTGATGAGTCTCATAGCGAAGAGAGGAAATAGATAATGTGGTCGGATGGTTTAGTGAAGACGAGACGCAGATCAGAGCTTCGCTCTTACAAACAGTCACCAGAGGCAGAATAAAAAAAACTAAACGGGTGTTTGGAGAGCGTTAACAAAAAGTATTAATATCACGAGTGCTGATTCCCTGCTGCTGAGAAGAACAACACGGCTCTATCGCAGATGATGAAGAATAAGGCCTTCCTCATCCCCTCATCCTCTTCATCAGTCGAGCTCATTCCCCTATCCTCTTCGTCCGAGTGAAATTCACCATCATCATCATCATCTAACCTCAGTGCTCAGGATGTGTCCACTGAGCGATGGCGATGAAGCGCCGGGACGCCGCCGTCTCCTGATGGGCGGCGGGTCAGACGCCATCCTCTGAGACATCGCCTAGTCTCTGCTGTCTCCGAGACAAACAGAGACGTCACGTTGTCTTCGCGCTCCGTCTGTGAGAAGCTGCTTTCTGTCAGGGGACGAACTCGAGGCGTCTTTTTTTTTTTTTAGAGCAGTGAAAAAGAATCTTTTCGTGTTTCTGACGGCGCTCAAACTTATTAAAATAATTGGTGCAAAAAAAGGGGCGTTCTTTTTTTGCGCTAGCTATGAGTATTAATTATCATGTCAACTGTACAACTTTACACACACACACACACACACACAGCACTACATGATTTTCAACAGGTTCATGCATGTGAAAGAATACATTTATTATTATTATCATTAAAACTTTGGCGTCTGCCAGGGACGAGACACACAAGACAGGACAGGACATACAGGACACACAGGACAGGACACATAGGACAGGACAGGACACACAGGACAGGACACATAGGACACACAGGACAGGACACACAGGACACACAGGACAGGACACATAGGACAGGACACACAGGACAGGACAGGACACACAGGACAGGACACATAGGACACACAGGACAGGACACACAGGACACACAGGACAGGACACATATGACACAGGACAGGACACACAGGACACACAGGACATGAAGGACGGTCTACTCGACGGGAAATGAAATACGGTATGTCGGTTTTATGGAGTCAATTACAAGATCGTTCGCTGCAGAAAGAGCAGCCGATGGTTTATTATTGGGATTGTTCTCCGCGTGGAAAACCATTCAAGCAATCTGCTCTGCAGAAGTACTACTGAGTACTACTACCAAGTATTCAATATACTATTAAAAGAAGGAATTGGATTAACTGTCGCTTCATCCGTTTCCATCTCTCGAAGCTTACAATTAGAAACCAGTTTCTACATTTCTGCTATAATTTGCAACAAATTACATCCTAGGAAATTAAGAAATAAAAGCAGCCATAAAATAAAGCGTTGCTCTTATTCTCACTGCCTTTAGGCAACACTGAGGGTGAAGAAACGCTTGTGACCGGACGGCCCACTTACACGTGGCACCAAAGGAAAACCACGATAAGAAAAGAAAAAGGACGTCTGCTTCACCGGGGCGCTTAAAAGCAAACCCTCTTCAAGCACATTAAAATACAACGTACAACAAGTTATGGTAGAAACCACGGCGAGAACGGAGCGGAAGACGGTGGCTGCGAGCCGGTACGCTTCACGGGGGGGGGGGGGGGGCTTCCCCCCTCTTTGTTTTTATTCAAAAGCACTTTGGGAATGTTGGAAAGAGGAGCCGTTCCCATATTGCCGTAGATGCGTAACAGGCAGGGAGCGGCGAGGAGACTGACGTTCAGATGGAATACATGCACGTCTAAAGAAAGGAGGCGTGACCCAGTAAATGAACAGCTTCGCTGGCTCCTCCCTCTTCCACCGCTGAACAGGACGAAGGGGAAAGGGAAACACTCACGAGGAACTACTTCCTGTCTTCTAAACACACAGACTTTTTACATCCCTTCAATTCCCCCCATCAGGAACACAAAAGTTGAACTTCCTCGCGATGACGTTGTCGACGAGAGGACGGCGAGCTGCGCCAGGAGTTAAACGCCACAAACCGTGAGGAGGAAAGAGAAGGAACAGGAAGCAGAGATTCCCCCCCCCCCCCCCCGAACCTGTCGTCTGGCATGAGGAGGAAGCTTCTGGGGGGGGATTTCAGTCGGAGAAGAGGCTGGCAAAGGACTGTCGGAGGCTGCGGATGGTCTCGGCTTTGGCCTCGTCGTCGGTCATGTTTCCTCGTAGCGTCTCTGTGAAGGCGTTCGTCAAGGACTGGGATTTGCTGAGCCGTAAAGAGAGAATGAATTGAGATGATGTCATCGATGATGTCACATTCAGCCCCTCATTACCGTTTATCACGTCACGGCTCCCCTACAGAGAATCACCGCCGAGGCGAGGCGGGGGTTACGTGATCCGTCCGTTAGCAAGAAAACTCCAAAGGTTCTGGACGGATCTGGGAATGTTGGGAATGTTTACAGGAAGAGATCCTGGATTCTGGATCACTTTGAATTTGACCAATGTTTTTGGACTTTGACAGTCGAGCAGGGTGGGGTGGGGGGGGGTGGGGGTGTCTCTATTTCAGCGCCGGATTTCATCTGGATCAGATCCAGAATGGAGTCCGTAAAATCTTTTTCATTTTAACATTAAAACGCATTTATGGATTCAACTCTGATTCACTTTGTCTTCTCATGGTTGGTGAATAAAGATAGCAAGAACAACCTAGATTAGACCCTTCTGGTGCTGATCCAGATCACCATGTGGACGGTGTAGATCCAGTTAGGAGGGGAACGAGCTGCTTGGGGGAGGTCTGCGCTCTCTGGGGGCTTTTCTAGTTCTTACTGTAAATGTAAATATTCTGCCATACGAGCGTTCCATCAAGGCGATCCCACTTACTTCAGCTGTGGTGACTGTTTTTGAGATCCGGGCCCAGAGGAGGCAGGGATGGGACCGGGCTGGAAGGCCTGATTGGGCGAGGTGGAGGCTGACCGGGCTCGCTGGGGGGAACCGTGGGCTGACTGGGATGGAGAGGCAGAAGCAGAGCGATGGCCGCCTGCAGCAGGAGAGCACAGCGCACACGTAAGGCTGATTGTTATAGGAAAACGAGGACCCCCCAGAGTTCGATGCCCACATTACACAGAAAGCGTCGCTTACCTCGCCTGGGCTGTGTGGTCTGTGGACGAAGGGACAGGGAGTCACTAGTGAGTCACTCATGGTCAAGGACTCAGACACCAAAGACACGGCTGCAGCTAGAGAGCTAAAGCTAATGTCTCGATCGCATTGATCGGGTTGTGGCTCAGGCCCGGCTGACATGGGGAGCATAAAGATCCGTCTATCGGAGTTCTGATTAAAGACAGTGCTAATGCTAATAACAGTAACAGTACTAGCAACTACTACGTAGAGTACATGTACGCACCTTGACAGAGGAGGGCTGCGGTGCAGAAACTCCCAGCAGCACGTGGGCCATTCTGTTGATGACCAACTCTGTGATCAGCTGTTTATCCTCCTCTGCATGTTCACCAATCAGAGGCATGGAGCTATCCATCACCTGCAGACAGACAAGCCTCAGTCTGGCTCCTGAACCGTCACTCCTCCTCCACCAGATGGCAGCATCACAGCTCATTTCAGCATCTGCTGTCCTTAAAAACCACCGTATTGCCGGATGCGCAGGACACCCCTTGTCCTGGGTCTTTACTATCTTCAGTCGGGCCGTTCCAAACTTTTAATCAGGAGTTTTAATACTTTCTAATATTAAATCACGAAGCACAGACAGGAACAGTTTAGTGAGCAGGAGCTGCTTGCGATGATGAATAGCTTCGTTTGAAATGAGTTGATTTAGTTGTCACAGATTTAGTGACACCCACAGCCATAACACTAGAGGGAGCTCAAACAACAGCCTGGTCACCCCCTCCTATAGGACTAACATGGGTAAATCATCTTTCTACAATACTGCCCCCTAAGGGTGGAACTGTTTGACTCCCGCCCTCAAAACATGCACCTCTTTGGCCTCCTTCAAAACGGCCCTAAAAATACACCTTTTAGGGGGACAGAAACGGAGATAGTCATCACGACTCTCTCCGGATCAACCCCCCCCCCCCTTTTTTTGTCCACCCACGTTGCACATATGAAGTGTCTTTGTAATTTATTGTAATTTATGCAATTTATTGTCATTCATTGTCATTTTGCATCGGTGGTGTAATTTATTTTAGATTTATTGTTAGTTTGCATCGGTACTGTAAAATCATTTTATGTTTCTAATGTTACTTTGCATCAATTGAGTTATCGAATATTGGTTTTATTTTTATGCTTTATTTTGATTAGTATTGTTAAATTTGTATTGTTAATTGTCGATGGTTTATGTACGAAGGACTTTCAACGGAAACAAGACCGCAAGGGCTTTTTTGAAATGCTCCTCTTAGACAGGATGTTTGACTGTATTTGTACTGTAATACATGCTACTGTGTGACTGTACTTGTACTGTAATACATGCTACTGTGTGACTGTACTTGTACTCTAACATTCTATCTAATAAATATATTCATCATCATCATTTGAGATCTCCAAGACTTATTCTTCTTTCTTAGATCAACTCAAAGTAAAGTAAACTATTTTAATACTAGATTTAATTTGATTCCCGTGCCACTCTGAAGGACAAAAAGGACTCAACATCTAAAACGTGACTCCCTCTGTAAATATTATGCTGCCTCGGTTATGCACTGACCACCGGCATGTCCAAACAATAAACTCCACAGGAAAACAAGCAGCTTTAGGGCGGAACCGAGGAGAACATTGGGCTGTGTGGCGTCGACGGTCCGACTCCTCGAGGACCGAGAGGAATGTGGCTCCTGGCTCGGACGCTGTCGGCGAGGCCGACGCGCGGCGGCCCCGTTACCGGCTGCCTGGAAGCAGGAGCCGTTCCTCCGGTGCACGATGTCTGACCAGCAGAGGCCACAGAGGGAGCCGATTCCAAAGGCCTGAAGCAGCTCCCGCCGCTGCGCCGGCTGTCCCTCGTCAAAGATTACATCCAGACAATCTGTTTCCTGAATGAAACGCGTGCAGAATAATTGTTGTACTGCAGTAAACCTCAGCTACTTCATGTACTCTGCAGAGTATATAAATACAACACTGGCTTTGGTTAAAGCCCTGCTAAACCTAGCCCCTTTACTTTTCAATCTTCTCTCGCCACCATGTTTCATGAGGAACCACATCAAACCACGAAGTCTCTGATGGACCCGATCGTTTCATGCGTCCTTCACTCAAATGAAACCGGAGAATCTGGAGCATCAGAAACACATTTTAGACTTTGGTGTGCCAAGCTCTCCACGTTAGGCCTTTATTATTCTGCCAACTGTGTGGGTCATAACCCTTTAAAGCCCCCCCCCGCCCCCGTGCCCAGCTTCTCGATGGGGCTCTGGCAGTGATAGGCGGGGCGTGGCACGCTGCTTTGGCCGGTTGAGTCATGACCACATGGGACCGGGCAGAGGCCCGGGGAGCGACTGCCAGGCCCCACTTCAAACGGCGTGCGGTGGAAAGCAGCGGCGGGATCCACCCTGCTGATTTATTGGGCCTCTCTTCAGCAGCACAACACAGAGGTGCTATTCTGCACTCTCACCGAGCGGCGCGGCGCTCTGTTTGGACGATGCTCCCCGCCGCATGGGAAAGTTCGCAGAGCACGGCGTGTAAAATGTGCTCATTAAAAACTACGGCGCAGAGATGGAGGGGGGGGGGGGGGTCCGGGAGACCTCGCCAGTTGTATTCCTGCTATCGTAACGGTTTCTGATTTAATCCAGAATCTAAGGAGGCAGAAGGGTCGAGTTGGGTGGGGTCCTCTCGGCCCCCGCCAGGTACCGGTCGCAGGTCGCTGAGTCATGCCCGACATCGTGACTCAGCCACTCAGGGGAACTGAGGTAAATGATTCCATGTTTTTTAATGCCTCATCCTCTCCAACAAGGAGGTCGGGAAGGTTTCCTTCGCTGCTTGTTTACTTGTTTGTTGTTACTTGTTACTTAGCAAGAGAACTAAAAAAAAAAAGTTACCTCCTCGCTCGACAAAATCTTAAACTTCCTTTAACGCTGCAACGCTTTCTGAGTTTTCTCTGCTTACACACAGAAACCTATCGAACTCAGTGGCGGCGTTGCCATGGAGACCGAGCCCTGACCTGACCCCAGCAGGTGCTACCAGTGGAAGCAACGAGGAGGCGGTGAAGTGCTCGTTACTTTTCATGAGGGACAGGTGTCAAGCCGAAGTCTTCGTCTGGAACAGAGACCAGAGCCCAGCTGCGATGGGCCGACAGAACTTCCCTGTCTGTGGTTTATTACATTCCATCATGCTAAAGGGTTAGAGAGAGACGGCCAGGCAGAGCCGAGGAGGAGGAGGAGGAAATGCTGCCCAGCGCTCACAGGAGCTGGTCGGCATTTCCTGAGATAGTTTGACCTCAGCCAGGGAACAAGACAGCGAGAGGCATGATTACATCAAATGCCCCATGTTGTTTCCTCTCATCTAAAGACAGCAAGCCAATCGACTGTGTCCTCTCACAAAGACACCAAACATTGACGCCAGTACTATAAATGTAGAGAAGGCCGAGATTGTGGACTGTTACAAATATCTGGTTGCCAAGCAAAGTCAACGGCGCATTTACTTGTTACTGAAACGGAACTCTTTTAATGTTTCCATATCAATTTGATGTGTCTTTTATTGAGAGTCTTTTAGCCTCTTCCTTTATATCTTCGGGTTGTCAGTCAAAGACACAAACTGCTTGTGAGAACTTGTTCTGAGCTCGTGGGTCTGCAGATCCCTGACCTGCACGCTTCGTGGAGGAGGCAGGTCCATCCAGATCACATTCTTAGATGGGTTTTCCCTGCCGCCCTCTGGGAGGCGCTATCTCGCTCCCAGTAGAGAAACCAACAGATATGGTGGCTCTGTTATTGGGCTTTTAAATACCATTGACAGTGCACAGTGTACTTTGTTCATTTACACGTGCTTCGGCTGCCCTGCACTCGACTGATGTGTGTGTACGGCATTATTATTACTGCATCGCCTCTTGAGGTATTTAACCCAGAAACAGGCCCGCGCTAAAAGATCTCTACCCAAACTCACAGATTTCCCATCCCCCTAACCGTCCTGTTGGACGTTACTTGTCTACAGGCTAAAGGGAGTCTTTACCAGTGGACTAAACGCAGTGAGTCAACCTGGTGTTTTCCTTGTCCTGCCTATGTTTGGACGAGGGACTATTGATTAATCATGGCTGGCTACGCCCTCTGCTTCTGACTGATGATAAAACATCAACATGTGAGTGAATCCTTCAGGAAAGGAGCTCTGCTTCTTGAAACTGCCGGTTAATTCGGAAATGATCTCACCTCGATGATATAATCGTTGCCGTCTTTTCCGTGGACGGCCTTCACCGCACAGATGTCTAGGCCACCAAACATCTCAGCACAGGAGTCCACCCACAGCCGATATCTGAAGCAAGGCAAAGCAAAAATCCCCGTAACTATGCCTTCAATTGATAGTCTCTTCAAAGCGAAGACCTCGTCCCTGCATCTCACCTGTCGGTCATTGCGATCTGTTCCAACATGGCGGAGCCAGTGTTGGCCTTCCAGTTCCCAGAGATCGACGTCCTCCTGCACATCAGAGATGAAATCATCATCAAATGAATCAGCTTGCTTCACTTCATCACAAACGCTCATGGGAGAAGATGGCATCAGTTTGTGGGTGATGAAGATGACAATCGACATTCTTTTTGTGTCCCGTAAAGACGTATTTTCGTGGTTGAGGCAGTGGGAAAACCCGATGAGATCAGGCCGATTGCTTGCAAATGGGTGTGAGTCTGATGGAGGAAGGGGACCGTGACGATCACATAGTTTCAGAAAAGTGCCTAGAATCTTAGCATCTAGTGATTATTGTGTTATTTTTTTAACTATAAAAAAAGGTCTGTGCTGTTTATGTTTTAAAATTCTTCATGCCTTTTTTTTAAACAAAAACCTTTTTGCAGCGTAGTGTGGTGTCGACTTTTACAAGCCTTCTTCCTTCCATGAACTCCGTGACTTTATTTAGCTCCACAATCTTTGTCTCAGATGCGAAGAAAGTCTTTGTTCTGGGGAAGAACTTTCTGATGGTTGTGTAAAAATTGCACCTGCTACTAGGGTGTTAACTAACACTGCCTAGCATGTTAGCACATCCTCTACTGCAGCTAACTGACTAACACCACGTAACGGTCCATTTTCGATTAGCATGGAATCGAAAATGGAATTGTAATTGTATAAATCTCATAAATTCTCATCGCTACCTGCTATACCAGGTTCTTATTTCAACGTGTGATGAGACAAATTAACCCATTCTCCATGGTGGGAAAAAAGACTTCCTGTTTAGTTACTGTGTCTTCGTAATTCCAAAGACACAGTAGCGTACCACACCAGTGTAAAACATCTTACATGTAAGCCTTGTAGTTGTTGCCGATCTTCTGAATGCGGATGTCATACTTGGACTTGACGTAGGGCTCGGTGGTGGCGTAGGTCCTGGCCAGAGCGACTACGCTGATGACGTCCTGGAAGTCCTGCTGGTTTTCAACTTTGATCTGTGGAAGAGACGCGAGACGCCACTGGTTCGTGACCGACTACCGGTAAATGTAACTCATGGTGTCAAAGCTGTGGCTGCTTAGAGTCCCACAGGAATTTCACACTTGTCCGCTGGCGGGATAATGAACGGTCCCTGCGTGGAAACATTGCCAGAGGCAGCTTTGAATTACATCACCCCACTCCCATTAAATGATTACACTGTAGACTAAAGGGGTGACGCAATGGGAACCCGTCAACACACAACATGGATTTTAAATAAAACTCTTTTAGGCGATTGGGTAACGATGAGGTGTGACATTGTCAAATAAGAAGTAATCAACTTGTTGCCCCTCAGTGGTTCAATAAATCCTCGTTTTATTTCTCTCAGATGCAAAAGCTTTCACGGACTGCACCAACTTTACCAGACATCACCTGAGGCACATCCGCGGCCTTTCTCTGATGGCTTCTCCAGATGTTTGACCTTGTCTTTGTCCTGTCCTACAACGGCGATGCACAGATTTACGAGGTGTATTCATTCAGGTAACGCGAAATGGGGAAGCCCGTTAGTAGGCCGTCAGAGCTCAGTACCCAAGATGCAAAGCGGCTCGGTACAGACTTAAACTCAGTCATCACTGTCCCTGCCACTGGTGCATCACACTTCTACGAAGAGGAAGACAAGGAGCCTTCGTGAAAAAGCACAAACCAGACAGAGAATGTTTCAGTCTTCCGGTGATGAGTGTTTTAGAACTTAGCGGGTGTAATGGTCACTGACTCTGTATTCATGAATAGGATTGTGATTGTCTGTTGTTCATAAACTAGACTTCATGCCTCTTCCAGGGATGTCTGTCGTACTACTTTTGCCTCAGATGCTAAGATACGCGGTGAGTTAGTTGTGTGCAAGATGCACAGTGAAAGATTTGACTTAGTGAAACTTGCAGATCAGATCAAACAGAAACGTTTAGTGAAGAACAAGTTGATTGTTTCAAGACAAAATGAAATTCAGACACTTTGTGAGGTCTTTGGAACTACTTTAATACTGTCTAAGAGTTCAATTTTATGCATTATGACACAGACACAAATCTTAAAATGCAGTGAATTTTCTTTTTTTGGTCTGGGTGGAACAAAGAAAGACACTTTTAAAATGATGCAACCCTCAATGAATCAGAATAAGTTAAATGTTTGCAGCTTTGATGGTAAATGCGGTCAAATAAACAGTGTTGTTACTTTGAAGGGTCATAAAATAAAAATGTTTGCTGAGACCCACATAAAACACTGTTATATGGCAAATAAATCCATTAATTACTCAAATAAGATCAGAAGGCAAATAATTTAACTTTTCAGGTTTTTGAAGTTAATCTCAGGTTATTAGAATTTAAATCTGAATCAAAAAAATATTTCGCTTAAAAAAGAATTCTATAGAAGACAACATATCACAGACTCCATATTAGAGAACCTCAGTAATATTTGAATAAAGATAATGTAGGCTTAGCAGTTAGTAAATAATGAGATGGAGATTTTACTTCAAACCCAAAAGTACGAGTCTTGAAAGATTGGACTGTGGTGGTGAATCCAGGAGAAAAAGGTTTGAGACATTTTGGCATTGATCAGTTTGACAATAATCAACTAATGAAAACCAAGAAGCGAATGAGAAGACCACAGTTAGCTAAAGTTAAGTTCAGTGTTGATTTATCATCAGTGTGAGGCAAATAATTGTTAATTAAATATAATGAAACAGATTTTGAGAGTAAAATGTCTCTCTTCAACGCCACATTTCCTCAGCCCAGAAATACAACGTTGATGCGCCTGTCATTATTAAAAGGATGTCAGAGAAGGATGATGAAGGACAAGATTCAATTGTTGAATTGCTTTGAATAAATTCATCCTAATTTGGGAGAGGCTTTCGGGGGTTTGTTGGCTTCAGCTAACTTAAAAAAATAAATAATCTGAATTTTATTCCCTCTGAACAGGAAGTGAGCAGAAGTTAGTTCTGAATGAAAAGGAGGATGCTCTGGGTGTAAAACCCGAAGCACCAGAAACATCCAGAGAATATTACATTTTAAACATTAACTAACCAAACTTGAATGATGCAAACTAATTCAATGTATTTAAACTATGATAAATGATTTAATTTATTTAACCAAGAGGAAATGAAATGAAGAATGTGTCTGGTGGAAAACGTCAAAAAAGACCTACTAATTAAAATACACCGTGTTTATGTAATGGTAAAACTGGGATAACATATTTAATCCAAGTATAAATGTGTTGCCATACTCAGGATGCAGTAATGAAATATAATAAATGTCTTATTCATGTTAAAATCCCACATATCACTCCTCAGAGGCTTAGAGCCATCCCTTAGCTTACGCCATATAGCCTCTGCCAGCCGTTGCACTAAACGGAAAACACTTTGCTAGTAATGCTAATAACACAAATAATGCTAATGCCGATTTCCCTTTGAAGTTCCTTGTTTTGCTAAATTCATATGATGTAAGGGCAACACTTTACGGTGACCTGACAGATTGAATAAAAAAAGACTAGTGTTGTTACAGTCCTGAAATGGTTTTGTGTAATAAATGTAAGGAAACAAAAAGCATTTAGTGAGCATCCTGTGCAAGTTCTGTTCCAATAGTGGCTGGCGATAAACGACATGAAAGCCTCAGGAATTATAGGAAACGTATGAAATGAAGCGGGGCGGCGCTCAGTTAAATAGGATGTAAACAATTTACTTGAAGTATTTCAGTCTTGATTCAGGAATAAACTTGACTTTGTTTTGAAAGAACAATGCCCTCTTCCTGTTTTGTGCCACCAAGAACGCGCCTAGAAAAATCGACCTTGAGGCTCAAAGTGGGAACTCATCGAGGTTTTCGCTCAGTAATTAATGTGGTACCGAGTCAGACTCAGGAGCTCCATGAAGTACCGTTAGTACCGTTAGTAACTTCAACATACTGAATGTTGAAGTTATGGGCAAGACACTGAAATTCATTCGCTCTGATTCCAGGTTTCTGTGAAAAGCAAAGGAAGCAACAATAACTTGTACGCCATCTCGTATGATCCCACCTCGCAGAGCTCCGGGAGGTGAAATGAGGTCCTTCTCTACATGGACCTGCCAAGTTCCCCCAAAGCCTTCTGGGAAACTCTATAGAACATCTGGCTTCTGGACAGGAAGCCAAACCCGTTCAGACAGACGAGGACCAAAGAATGTAACTGATAGTCGGTCAGTAAAAAATAGCGTGTCCCGTTACAGGAAATAGAAAATGTAAAACTGACGAATAAGAACAAAGCAAATACTATGGGGGATTATGTTATCAAAGGACCAGCAGTGATGTCATAAAGGCCCTTTGAACAGGCGAGGTGACGCTGGTTCAGAGCGCCAGTGATGCTTGGTTTGACCCTGGAGGCGGAGCCTGGGACGTGTTACACAACGTAGCGCGTCACTGTGGAGTTGTTGGTGATGAGACACAGAGGTACGAGAAAGGATTTGATATTCGACGCTCTGCGAATTACATGGGATGCAGGAATACACCCCCCCCCCCCACAAGGTGTGCACGAAACACATCTCTCTCACCTGCAGGAGGAAACACTCACCTTTCCCATACCAGCGTGGGCGTGTCCCATCTTAACCACCACGGGGTAGGAGGGGCTTGCAATCTGCAGAGAAGGACAAGATCAGATGATGACGTCGTTTTTTGGGGAGAATTTGACTGAATGCACGCGGCGGGACATTTTCAAGCTAGAGCAGGGTTTTAAATCAACCTAGACATCTTTCGACTCATTTTTTTTTTTCCCCCCAGATACTCGCAGAAAGAAAACTGTGAGAATTGATACTGACATATGAGTCTATAAAGCCAGAGCAAGATAGAGTTGGTTCTAGAAAGACATGTTCTCCTTACAAATGCAGAAACCGCACTTTTACATGAAATGTTAATATCGCTGTGTCAGGACAAAAGGAGACAAAGTCCTGCAGAATTAA
Source organism: Brachionichthys hirsutus (assembly GCF_040956055.1). Lineage (NCBI taxonomy): Eukaryota > Metazoa > Chordata > Actinopteri > Lophiiformes > Brachionichthyidae > Brachionichthys > Brachionichthys hirsutus. Next base: position 3,862,699 of record NC_090918.1, on the reverse strand, counting down.
AGCCGGAAGCTCAGGGTTGAACCGGCCCAACTGTTTAGAAAGGATGTCAGACTAACAGGAGCGCATCGGAGTTGGATGTTGTACTCCAAGTGTCCAGACATGCCATAGCATAGTGGACCAAAAGCTTTCTAGTTCAGGAAGCTGGAGGCAGGAAAATGCTGGTTTCTCACACAAAAGAGGTTGCGGGAAGCCGGATGGAATACCCCGGCTCACCGAGATGGGCTCGGACAAACCAGACAGGCCGCAAGCATGGCTGAAACGTCAACAAGTGACTTCAAGCCTCCCTGTGGTTCAAACCCACCGATATGATTGTAAAAGGGACGTGATCTAAGAGGGACTTTCCCTCCCAATCGTCTGCGTGATGTCTGGTTCTGGTTGGCAGCGATTCCAGTTTATCTAGGGGGACTTGTTTGTTTGACGGCTATAACCTGCAAGGAGGAAGGGAGCGCCTCCCCAGCTGCCGTCTCCTTATCCGGCCCCTCCCTGACAGCTGACGGGGCTGCGCATCCTAAAGTTGCTGTCAGCTCTGTTAGTGCGAGGCCTTGAACAGACATGGGGCGGCACGAGGGTGTGGTTCTGCACTTCTGATGACAGGTTCTGACACTACAGGCTTATCCAACGTGCTGTCCTCTAACTGTCCGTCTACATGGAGGCCATTTTCAGTTCTCGGTTTTCCAAGCATATTTCTGTCAAATGTAACCCTTTATTGCCAAACGTATCATATTTGACACGCATGGCCTTTCAGGATTTTGAGACTCCGACTTCAGAAGTTTGATTCTGAAGTAGCTGATAGATACAAGCCGACACATGGATCTGCATTCTCCATGAGAAAAAAAAATCCGGATTTTGCAAAAGTTACATAAATTAGAGCACTTTTCCCCACAAAAAACATTTTTTGTGGGGAACAAATTTGTCAGAAGGTTCCATTAAAACCTCATTTTCCAAAGATTAGAGTGTTCTGACGATGACTTCATGAGGCGGGCTTTAAAGGGTTAAGGGTCGTACGGAGACCTAGATTCAGATGAATTACTGTTGCAGCGCTGATTTTAAACTTACTGATATTTATTCAGACGCTTCACACTGAAGGGGCGTCGCCATGACGTTGATGAACGCTTGTCATCGCGGTGGCGTTACGTGATATTTGCTTGTACAAAAGTTCAAGCATCAATTTGTCTGACGTCTTCTTATTGGTGGGAATTAAATCAGTCAGTGGCGCTTCTGCGTCACATGACGAGTGATAAAATGCCTGAGGTTTAGCGAGCACCTGAGACGAGCATAGCAGTAGGACAGTGTGAACGCCTGAAGGTCTGCCGGAGAGCCGGGTCACAAACCGCCCACTCTGTCTGGACATTCCCGTCAGCGTGGCTCCGTCGGCAGACTTTGAACACAAGCCGGGGCGAGACGGCCACATCCTCGGCCCCTGATGGAACCGGAGACTCAGACAGAGACGTGCCCTCACTGTTGTTCAGACCGCAAGAAAAAAAAAAAAAAAGCACCGTCACTGGTGTCACGGTGGCGTGGAAGCAAAGCAAACACGCGGGCCCGCCGCGGGTCAGGAACACACACACACATGTAAGAGACAGGAAATGCCTCACATTTTGACACCAGCCTGTCTGCAGGGTCGGTCTGGTCCATCGCCACACACACCAGAACCCGGCAAGGCGTCTCAGAAACGTGCTGTTCTAGGAGCTGAGGCTGATCATCATCATCATCATCATCATCAGTCTGGGTTTATGTTACTACTTGCCTATTATAAGTATTCTAGATAGCTACATCGGACGAAGGAATAGAACTACCGGTAGTAGAAACTCTCTCCACACATTACTCGTCCAGCAACTTTCTGTCTCTGACAAACCAACAGAGGTTTTCAACTTGCATCTTCCCAGTCAGAGAATTTCTCTCGCTCGCTCGCGTCGAGATTGATTTCGCCATAAAAGACGGCCTTTTTGAACGCCAGTGTAATCGGGCAAGTCTGTTGGTCTTAAAAACGCTACCTGTCTGAATTCATTTTGGGTCGGGACACTACAACGCCATTTCGGTTTTATTTGGAATCTAAAATGTAAGCAACGTATTATTCTTTTTCAATGCTTTCTATATTTCTCCCATGGAATTTCCTTCCCGTCAGACAGGAGGGGGGGCATTGGCAACTAGGAGCCCGATAGAAGTTAGGCATCCCGCCTTTTGTTCCTAACAGAAATCTGTAAAAGACATCCAGCGTGGCTGAGATGATGCTAACAAAGCTAATTATATGGGGGGGGGTGAGTTCACAAGTCTCGGTTTCATTTTGTAGCAAACGTCCTTAACTTCCAGTAAATGCTCCAGACGGCCGGGACAGAAGGACCTTCAGGGAAGCCCATCCGCCCCCACACAGATCCCCTTCCTCTGACTGCACATGCACGCCTCGTTTAAAGTGAGTCACGCAGAACTGCCCTGCAGGTCGGCGTCTGAGGTGAATCACGCTTCCTTCAAAACACGCCCGTGCGAAATTCCAGTGCAATGTTTAAAACGCTGTGGGACGATGGAGATCGGAACTCCGCATTACTTCATTTTTCTGACGTAGATCAGATTGACTCCTCTGAACACAAGCAAAGCAGTCGTAGGTCAGGAACAGATCTCAGCCAATGGGAAAGCAGCAGTGCGGCGCTTCAGAAGCCGAGGAGGCGGAACCCATTCATCCTTCATGTATTATCCAACGACACACATGGCGCATCCATCCTGCATTCATGATCTCCTCATTTTTACGATGCCACTCAATCCTGCCACATCAAGAAGACACGATGGTTTGGGCAGACGATGAGAGCAAGAGGACCCTGACCCAGAAGTCTGACCACGTTTGGCCCAAAGACAGCCTTTGCCCACATCAAAGCCTGCTGTAGGTCCAACAGAGCCACCGAGAGACCAGCGGGGTTCATCACGCCAGTCCCGGCTCAAATCACCGCGACTCTAGTGAACGCCGCCCCCTGAGTAACAGTCATTTATCACTGCGACTCTAGTGAATGCCACCCCCTGAGTAACAGTCATTTATCACTGCGACTCTAGTGAACGCCACCCGCTGAGTAACAGTCATTTATCACTGCGACTCTAGTGAACGTCACCCGCTGAGTAACAGTCATTTATCACTGCGACTCTAGTGAATGCCACCCCCTGAGTAACAGTCATTTATCACTGCGACTCTAGTGAACGTCACCCGCTGAGTAACAGTCATTTATCACACTTGATCTATTTACTGGTTTTCGTGTCCCAACAAAAGGCAGCATTTGATCTTTTTACAGACTGAACATGGTGCATGTTAACAAGCCAAAGTGATGCTGGGGGGGGGGGGGGGGGGGGGGGGTGGTATATCATGTTAACCCTTTATATGCTTCTCATCTAACTTGAATTCAATTGAATCCGTTTTAAAGTGGACAAAAACCGCACAACGGTAGTAACCTTCCAAACATTGTTGTTGTTTTTTTTACGTTTCCAAACACAGTGACATAAGCATGACGCATACAGGAGGTCCTGAACACACACCCCACAACCAGACGTTTACAAGTTGCCATGGGAACCCCCCTGGGCTAACATCCGCCCATAACTACGGCTAGCTGCAGATGCCCATTGCGTTAGAGGCTGTTTAACGGGGCATGCTAATTATTGTTGTGGAATTTCTGCTGGTCTGGCTTCCATTAGGTTCGTCCCGTGTTTCCATGAGGGAGACAGCTGTCTGGAAGCCGCGACCTGTTCCTGAGAATGGAAGTTTCCAGGGCGGAACCTTGCTGACAACACCGAGGTGCTGATGGCGACGCCACAGCGATGATTGGTAGTTTTCAAGCCACCTGCTTTATCGGGAGAGGAAGACGTGCAAATGATCCGAAACAAGACAGCCGTGACACGGAAGTCGTTCTCACGCCTTTAATAACCGGATGAATCTCTCTGACTGGCATTCTTTAACATTTGTAGGGGCCTTGCCTCCAGTCATCAGTAGAGTATGCTGCATTTGGAGCAGCTTGTTTTGATCACAAGCGGTGTCGAAACAAATCGACAGCATGTCAAGACGTCAACAAAAGCAACAAGTCTTTGTTGTAATTAATATGTAATCGAAGAGCAATGGCAACAGCCAACAACCTGAATATATTGAGTAAATAATTAGTGAGACAGTTTTTGTTCCCGTGTCCAGGAAGACTTACTTGGACTGGTCTTTCCTGCGTATAAAACATATTTATGATTATTTATTTTAGCGGGGCGAGCGGCAAGGATTCACACGTCAGTCAGTGGTCCGGCAGACATCTGTTGGTTGCCAAGGAATCTGGTGCAGACGGGCGTTAGAGGCAGGTTGAACGTCGCTGACCTCATTGAAAATAAGGATGAAATGTTTTGCTTTTGATCACTTGAAAAAAAAAAACACCTTTTACCCGACAAAAAATGATGCAACGAGATTAAGGGTTTGGGGGAAGTGCCGTAAACTGTTCCTTACAGTGTAACCTCCAACCCTTTGTGTTCGGCTCTCTCTGAGCAGCTGGTTCATATATCAGAGTGTTATTACACAGTGTAATAACACAGGCATTACTTATGCCCAGTCTGTACTTTTTGAATAAACACAGATCAGCTTGTGAGTCCATGTTAAGTACAAGTCCAGATTTGATCAAAGCGGGGCAGTTCCAGCCCAGCCTCTCTGTGGCCGTCCCTCCTCGGGTCCTGGACAGGCCTTATTAGCACTAATCAATTCACCAACCTACATTCCTGCTACAGAAGAAAAAGGACAGACAGACCTCGGGCGAGTCGATCCTGCAAAAACCATCAGTGCCGTGCCACATTCCTCTCCGCCTAAAAAGGAACGGCGGTGTTTCGTTCCCATTTTCCAGGGTCTCCTGAAGTATTAGGTCTCGGAAAAGGCTGCGGAGGAATGAGGTGGCTGTGTGCAGCGTTTGGCTTCCCCGTCCCACGATCCAAAGGCTGAATGGAATCATTCAGTCAATCCCGTCGACTCCGTGAAGTTGGCAAAAACAATCCCCGATCCGAACCCGAGCAACGTGACAAATAAACGTGTGCGCAAACAGGAAGGCGGTTGACTCATCAGGTCAAATGTGCTTTCTGTGAGACACATCCCCCCCCAATTCCTTTTTGTACACATCCAAACAGACGGCGGGGTTAGAGGTCACACATTGTCGGCACTTCTTGGCCCAGCCTGGGTTCCAGGGAACCATCCATGCATTCTTTTCTTAAATGTTTCCTCCCAGCACATTTTTCCACCTCAACATCCTGTTTACATGCTGAAACATTTCATGAAAGGAAGCCAGACACCCTAAATATGTATCGTCATCAACCTTCAGCAAAGCAGATGTTAAAGTGGATTTGATGGGGCAGCAGGTGTAATTATTTTTATTTTTTTTACAGTTGCACCCCTGAGTGAAGCCCAGTTCATGCGTTGAAGGTAAATCTGCGACGTGAGGCAACGACCTGTCACGGCTGCAGCTTCAAAAGGTTTTAGTGCTGCCGTGGAAACCCCAGAGGGCTTTATTATTCGCCCATAGTGCGGAAATATGAAGCGTTCATTTCCATTCCGATGTTAGAACACAGCTTTATGACACAGAAAAATAAGGTTTCCCGCTCCCTTTCTCTGAGAAGATGCCGAAAATAAAAGGGCGCGCGAGGCATCAGCAACCTTTTGGACAGCAGAGGAAGGAAAGGCGGGTTTTGGTACAGAGCGTACCGGGACTCAGCCCGACGGAGGATGTTTAGGAACAGCTGGACATGGCGACATGCCAGCTGTGCGAGCAGCAGGAAGAGGTGGCACTCCGAGACGCACTTCAGCATCAAATATTTGCGTAGAGTCTCCGGTCTGATGAACGGGGGGGGGGGGGGGGGATTCCAGCTATAAAATGAATGTGGGATGACCTCCAGGATCCCCTGCTGTGGTTTGTCAGATGACGGTCAACATAGGCCACACCCTCTGGTCTCCGCTGGGGAAGGCCCACGGCTGCCCACAGAACCACGGAGGATTTCCAAGAGGAGCTTTAAACAGGGAAAACTCCCAACAACTTCATCACAGCTCAAACGAAACGCCACAGAGACTGGGGGAGTCTCCACATGGACAGCTACATCCGTTGTCATGTTCCACCTATAAAAATACGTCTGAAGGGGAGTTAAAATAATTAGAACAGGGGTGGGGGGGGGAGCAAATTTCCAAAGGTAGTAACAAGCATTGATGATGATGATGATGATGATGAAGAAATCGCTGATTACGTGTTGAAGAAGTTGCCAATGACTGATCGGGAAACCTGCATCGATACGTTTACTCACGTCACACACAATAATCACTCGGAAAAGTTGGAAAAGTTCTTCAAGCTAGCATTGTAGCACACCGTAGCCCATTTATATACAAACATAATATATTATAAATAGTGCTAAGATTCAGTAAAGCTCCCGGGACTCCTTTGTCCTGTGCTGAATGATGACTCCTCATCCGCGTGGCATTTCCCGCTGAGATATACGAAACTGATGCCGTTCTTAGAATAATAGTTGTTCTTTAAGGGAAGGTCAAACGGCTCATTTTTGGAACAGTAACTCCTTAATCGTCGCAGCTTCCTGCCAAACATCATTGGCAGGTTACATCTGAGGGCTTCTGGAATGAAGCTGCACAGATGCTTGAACAAGAGGAAAGAACTGACACCGTGATGTCATTTCTAAACTCGAATCGGCCCGAGACCCTCCCACTGTGAGACGTCAGCACCCAGTGGAGCATGCCGACCCCCCCCACCCCCCCACCCCCCCACCCCACGCCCTCTGACCTGCCGGCGGTGACTCACTGATTCTCCCTGGACCGTGTTCCCTAAATTAACTTAACTTTCTCTTCTCCTCCCACACACACACAGCTTCCTCCTGCTGCTCAGGTTTCTGGGAAACACTGACTTTTCTACAGTTTTATGATTTGCTGGCTTCTAATTGGACATGACTTCAGGAAAATTAATTGACCCCCCCCCCCTCTGAAACAATGAAGAAATAACAGACTGATCCATAGAGGAGCAGAAAGGCTTTAAGTGGTGACCTGAGAATGGGCTGAGACTGCATTCATTCCCAGGGACCACCCGGTATTCAGTTGTGTCCTACTACTACTACTAATACTACTAATACTACTGTACTTTCAGCTTGTCCTGTGGGGGCTCACCACAGCAAACCAACCTTCTCCACTTCACTCTGTCCTTTGCATCGTCCTCCCCAGCACCAGCCACTCTCATGTCCTCCCTCACTACGTCCATGTCTCTTCTTCTGGGTCGTCCTCTAGTCCTGTTCCCTGGCAGCTCCATCCTCAGCATCCTTCTACCGATATAGTCCCTGTCTCTCCTCTGGACATGTCCAAACCATCGAAGTCTGGCCTCTCTGACCTTGTCTCCAAAACGTCTAACCTTCACTGTCCCTCTTATTGTCTCATTTCTAATCCTATCCAACCTGGTCACTCCCCAGGAGAACCTCAGCGTCCTCAGTTTTTACCACTCTGCTCTACACAAACAGGAAACATCTCCAAGAATGAAGCGACTTCAACCACATCCGTCGTGTAACATTCATGTGAGGTCAAGCATCTGTCACACAAGTTATTGCGCTGAACACCTAGCTTTGAGGTGAAGCGAAAAGAAAAAGCACTTTACGACTAAAGCTGAGCGAGACACCCAGTTTAGGCATTCCCTCAACCTTCAGGAATTACTCGGCGCTCTTTCCATGCTGTCACGCCACTGTGTTTATCGTTAGCCCTGCTGCTTCCAGCCAGAAGACAACGTGGTCATTTTGTGGGGTTTCCTGACACCAAATATGTACACCGAGGATCCTGTGTCTGTACAGTGAGGCCTGTGGTGGCATTTGGCATGCCTGAATAGGAAGTTGCTGCGGGGGGGGGGGGGTCCCATTGTGAGGGGGAACATGGGTCGAGACAATGTTTGTAATTTCCTTCTCTGATGTCTGACCTTCAGATGAAGTGATGGACGTGGAAATGTTCAGTGGCGCGCAGACATGAACTGCTGCTGAGTCTCCACCGTTCGAATAAAACGGATCCAACTCTGTTTTGATTGGATGCTCGTGGGTTGACGCTGCGTTCAGGGACGTTCGGACAGAACTTCACTTGCTGCTTGTTTCACTCACATAAATTAGATGCTGGAGATTGGTGGAGGCGAGAGGTTTTCAAGTATGGAAGGTGGAAGTGGAAGGGCCTCCTGCTTGGCCACGGCCTCTGAAAGGACGTCAACCGATGAGGGTTAGGATGCTGTTTTTACCGGATGTCAAGTTGATATCAGACACCAACACTTTGAATAAACTACCGGTAGGTAACTAATTAATGTGATTTAGTCCTGTCATGTTCCTGTTACATGAAACTGGACACTCTGTTTCATCCCATCCTGTCCAGTTTCTAACAGTTCGATATAAGTACTGTTGAGGTGACCCCTGGGCTAAAGCATCCTGCGAGAAGCCCAGACAGAGCAGCGATCCCAATCACGTGGTGCACAACTGTTTCAGGAATCACAACAGGAATAACGTCAGGAATCACAACAGGAATCTCGTCAGGAATCACATCAGAAATCATAACAGGAATCTCGTCAGGAATCACGTCAAGAATCATGTCAGAAATCACAACAGGAATCTCGTCAGAAATCATGTCAGAAATCACAACAGGAATCTCTGTCAGGAGTCACGTCAGAAATCACAACAGGAATCTCATCAGGAATCACGTCAGAAATCACAACAGGAATCTCGTCTGGAATCACGTCAGAAATCACAACAGGAATCTCATCAGGAATCACGTCAGAAATCACAACAGTAATCTCGTCTGGAATCACGTCAGAAATCACAACAGTAATCTCGTCAGGAATCACGTCAGAAATCACAACAGTAATCTCGTCAGGAATCACGTCAGAAATCACAACAGAAATCACATCAAGAATAACGAGCTTCTACTCCAGTTTATGGATTCCGACGCTTTCAAAAAGCATGTTGAGCAGGACAAGGTGGAGCATTTAGACAACGTTGTGACTATCTGATGAAGGTATATATATAGTGTGTATATATATATGTATATATGTATATAAATGTTGTATGCAGCGAGTAATGAACGTCATGTTGGGGCGAGACTCGGAGACGCTTCACTGGCTCCGGTCCTTTTGCTGAGGTGCTCACCCTGCGATAACATGCAAGGCCCCCTCCGCAGACGGCAAATTATCAGAGGACCTACTGCCTCTGAAGATATGAACGACTTCTAACAGAATTATACAAGAATGTAAATACAATTCAGAATACCCCCC